>NC_134189.1:21257451-21474451 GCF_964188355.1 Buteo buteo | reverse complement strand
ACTCTTTGGATTTCTGCCAACATCAGCTTTTATGTTCAGTGGGGAAAAAGTAAGCCTGGTAAGTATTGTATGAACTGCAGCTTTAGCATAAAGTACCTCTAGATATTTAATCACTTTTAACCAACTTTTCCATCCTCCATACCTTACCCCGTTTCCCCCCCAAAAAAAGCAAAAAATAAAAACAAACAAACAAACAAAAAAAAACAGAAAAAACCCACCACCCCACCAATGTACAGGCTTTAACTCAGTGTTTTCTTAACAAATACGTCTGCAGTGTTTTCACTTTGGCCACTGTTAAAGATGCAGGCATAGAGAAGGGAGTGTTGGACTAGCATGTATTAAAGAAAAAGGAACATTAACATTGCAGATCTCTCTCAAAAAGACTAAAACACTAACAAATACAAGTCGATGCACGTTTGCTTTAAACTAGTGTAATTCTTTTTCACATTGGATTAAACATTTGTATACCAAACATTACAGTGCTGTTTATCTCCTCCAATCATGCAAAAAATAGTTAAAACGTGCCACTTCTGCCACAAATAGAATAAGACCAATCCCCAATGCCTCTACATACCTTCCAAAGTTAGGATTTGAAATGAGAAGAACTTTATAAAGAAATAGAGACACAAAGCTGCCAATTAATACCAAGATGGCACAAATTACAGATTTGTACAGAAAGCTCATGTTAAGTCAAGTGACACTTCTCTCAGCCTCATCATTTGAAAGGCCATAATCCTGCAAGGTCAGATAGTGGTGACTCTCAAAGGATCCTGAACTTACAGCTCCCATCTACAGCAGTAGGAACAGTAGGTGTCCAGAACTTTAAAAACCTGGTATTTAACACCTTCAACTCACGTTGAGAAATTGAGGCACTCGGCAGTTTACAGGATCAAGCCTTACAGAGGTAGAAAAGACTTAACTGGTGCAGTAATTCACAGAAGTTTCTAGAGAGCTGCCAGACAGCTTTCCGAAAATCTTCCAAGTGTGAATCATGCTTCAATGCTTGCCTGTGAACACACATGAACTGCAATATGTCTGGGGACCAAAGCAGCATCCAAATAAAATTCCCACTTAAGGTTGTGAACTGAGCATCTTCATTAGAAAACTGATGCTGAAGAATGAACACAATTTTATGTTCTGCAAAAAAGGGCAGCAACCACAGCACGTGTGCCTTTCACTCTTGCTCTCTTGATTGACACATATCCCCCCTTTTCCACATTCCTCTGAGCTTCTCTGATAAACAGCATTGCAAGTTGGTTTTCAAAAAAAAAATTTACAAGAGAGAGTTCTGTCGGTCATCTATTTACATGTGGCATCACTCCACCAGAAGTTTGATCTCATTGGCTAATAGCTGGTTCATGTTGAATAGAGCCCCCGGGAGCTTGGTGAGCAACTCTCTCTCCGTGGTCTCAGGGTCGCTGTCGACAGAGCTGGAGCTAGCACTCATATTGTCGACAGCGGCACTAGCTGGAGGGCCCAGCTCTGGCTCGCTAGTCTCGCTTGCCGTGGACACCACAGAGAGCAAGGACATGCGCCGCGTCAAGCGACCGGGGGTAAGGAGAGAAGCGGCATAGTCCGCTATGATACCAGCTACATCTAGATTACAAGCCTTGTCAAAGGCAATGAAACCTACATTTGCATTGGCCTCGCAGACGTAGAATGAACCGTCGTCCTTCATCAGCAGGTCAATGCCACACACGTCCATCCCCAGGATGTTTGACACTTGGACTGCCAACTGCTTGCCTTGTTCACTCAGTGAGCACATCATCCCTACGCCACCTGGAAAAAGTGGAAAAAAAAAACCCACTTGCTGTCTGTAGTCTGGTCACAGGTGACTGACATCCTTCTCAACTGCTTGGTTCTTTTTGGTTCGGAAGCTCCAAAGCGAGCTAGCAAGCAAACTGCTGCTGACCCAGAAAGCAACCTCCTTTCCACAGTGACTACTGATGAACTTGAAGCCACAGCAGGATTTCAAAAGATTCTGACCTGCCAAAGCCAGGTCAGGATTATGACTTGTTTATAAAACAGTTAAGTGCTGACTTTTTAGTCCAGAAAGATATCATATATTTTTATGATCCTGGGATATTAAAAAGATGACCTAACAAACCACCCTTGTTCCTTCTAAGGCAGAGGCTTTCTGTACGTATTTCTAAGTTATCACAAGAAATCGTTCAGCAAAATTAAAGCAAGTGTTCCTGACAAGACTACAGCTCTAACAAATATAATAGAGAGTGATGGGGGCTGAGACATTGTCATCTGTTCATGTCCCTCTCAGCTTGCTACCATAGGTTGCTGTCTCTAAAGCAAGAATTAGGGATCATTTGTGTCTGAACCTCAACTGGTCCCATTCACAGTCTGTCGTCTAAGTATTAACCGACTCAGACTTCATCTATCACAACACTTAAGTTTAAAAAAAAAAACAATAACAAACCAAAAAACATTTAGCAGAAAAATCTTTCAGGCTATACTTCCTCAGCATCAAGTAGTAACTAAAACCTCTCAGGCATTTTGACTAACCAAAACTGTACTGTACATGAATACATTTTATCCCACCCCTGGTCAGGTTCCGTACAGCTTCAGCCAGGCAACCTCAACCCTCCCTCCTCCTTCTACCCCCGGAAACTCGCTTGTCCTACATCCAAAGCTATGCAGAAACACAGTTCTGAGTATTCTACAATCAATGCAGTAATCTTCCTCTTCCTCTCAGACACTGTCTTTGAGGGAAAGGGTTGCAGGCAGGAGCCTGACAAGACATAAAGCAGCCCAGCAGCTGCACAATGCAATCCATCTCTTTATTGCTTTCAACAGTTTCCTCCCTTAACACTCTCTTCCACCCTCTTGCCAACTGGCTGTCTCCTCCACCTCCCTCAGTCTCGTCTTCCATCTTCCTTCTTTTTCTGTTCCTCTTAACAGGATGAAATGAATGATAACATGGCATTAGCATGACATTGCCACTACCACATCGGTTGCTCCGTTCGTGTTCCTAGAACTCTCCCTGCCTTTTTATCAGTCCTATCTATCTAATATTTTGGGCGGAGATTGTCTCTCCTTCCGTGTTTGCTCAACACACATCTCAATCCTCACTCTCGTGTTTCCTCTGTAAACCTCCAACAGTGAGCACAATTAATACAAAATAAAGCCTGCAGCTTACTTCAGTTCGGTTTGTGATTTTTCAACTGGATTGAAAAATTCTGATCAAAACTATGAACAATGCTTTTCCTACCAAGTGAGCAGTTACTCTGCATCCTCCCATCTGTTGAGCAGCGGAGCATGGTGCCCACCACACGGCCTCCTACTACGATGACACGTACATCCTTGCCATGGGACTCTTTAACGTATTTTTGAAATAAGTAAGGGGCATCATGACGAATCAAATGGCTTAGGTCTGCCAAATGGTGCTTGTCTCGTGCCAGGAACACAGCTTTACCTGTATGAAGAAAAGAACATCGGAAGATTGGAAGAAGCTACAGATTTGAGCTGTGTCAATAATTCAGCACATAAAAGTAAAACCTCTGACCAGTATGCCGCCCGTTCTCACAGGCCCCATCTGTAGCTTATACCCATTTACAAATTCTTCTGTGGACATCAGTGTTCCACTGCTTCAGCGCATTGAAGTGTTCAAGTACTGACAGAGTTGAGGAGCCATATGAAGAGTGGAAAAAAAAAAAAAAAAAAAGATAACGGCTTTAGATAACAGAGGTGGTCTTGTAATTTCAACTCCTTTTGGTACAAGTCCTTAATGAGGGGGGAAAAGGAAGAAATACTTAAAGAGCAGCAGACATTTAATTAATAACACAGTTTTGTTCAGCCACAAGAGGACTGGACCCTCAGCCTACAGCTTTCACACACAGGAACGAGTGACATGAAACTGTTAAACACCAGGCAGCTAAGAACTCTGAAGTCGCTAATGTGCCACTGCAGAACCAACCGCCTCTCTGCTGTGAAGTTGCTGAGAGCTGCTCTTCCCAGTACTTACAAGAGCTCACAACTCCAGAATGAGGCTTTGCAGCGGAACAACTACGTTCAGAGGAAAACACTAGACTCCACAGTATGCAAGATAATTTAGCAGAAGATTCCACAAGACACAAACTGAATGGAACGCACTACAATTTTGGAAAAAACTCTTTAGAAATCACTAGCTTTTCCGCAAGCAAACATCTCAAGGACTTGTTTTTTTTAACCTAAACCAAGTCATTTCATTCCCCTTCGTTTCTAGAGCACACCAAAGACTTCTTTGTTCTTTTCCAATTTGACTAATACTGATGAAAGCCACTCCTGAAATAGACTCTACCACCTTCCACCTCATTTCTAGTCTCACAAGATGGCATCCCTTTCCATCTTTACCTACATTTCCCAACTCCTCTTCCCCTTTCTTAAGGACTCTTTTATGTGTCATATTAGATTTGTTTTGCACTATGGCTGCACAATTTTTTTTGTGGCAGAATTGTCACTCAATTTTGCTACAATGCTACCAGAGTTCACAAATCAATTGATACACTGCCTATCTTAACTAAGGGAACAGAAATGCAGCAGTAGCAGAACTAGGAGAAATAACGTGTGAAGAAGAATTCTACCAAGTGCTACAAAGCCCAACTGGAGCAGCCTCTGCTTCATCAGGATTCAAGGTCTCCGTAACACAGAACACTGCTTAAGGAACATGGAAGTTCTCATCACAAACAGTATCAGAATGTAGACTTAAAAATCATGACAAGAAAGCAAAAACCTCCATGTGCTTTCTCCCATTCCCAACTTTAGCTCTCCTACAGGCACTTAATAATCCTACTGTATTCATAAAATGGGATAGGAAGAATGATGCCTTGGAGGGGAACTACTTAATTCTTGGTAATTATGCAGCATCATGACATCTTGGCAAAAAAATAAGATTGGCACATTTGCAGCAGCAGCAAACTACATAGAAAATGGGCCTAGAAGAGTATGACTTTTATTTATCAGCCAGTACCTATCACCATGTTTGCCTGTTGTTTTTTTTTTAAATACCATTTGCAAATGGCTGCTCTTCAATTAATTTGAAAGCCTCCCCAACTCTCTTAATGTGAAAGGGTATGTACTGTGCAGAAATTTGCACTACAACGCCTGGAATTTAGAGTGCTCTAAAATAAAACTTGTAAATGGAGATTTACATGAATTCTGGCTAAAAAGGGAGAAGAAAGTCAATAGCTCCAAACTCTGTAATTATTTAGTAGATCTTAACAAGAGGCAGTATCAAGTGAAATCCACTGTCTCGGATACTCCATGGTTGTCAAATTCAGCTTGCTGCAAAGTCAAACTCCAGCTTGGCTTCATAGCTCCACAAGCACTTTAAACCCTATAAACAGGTATTACTGCCAACAGAAGCAGGTCTAACCTTCCTCTGCCCCAGCCTTTTGCTCTCACTCTTCCATTACATCAACACAAGCATTGTGCAAGTAAATGGTAATTCATGTAAGTAATTAAACCAAGTAAAAATAACCCATCTAGATTCATTCAACATCAGTTCCTGAATCCATTTACTACATGGCTACAGAAGCACTCATGCCAGCAGAAGAGATACACTAGAGCAGCACACAGGGGGAACAAACTGACAGACAATAAGAAGGAAGAAGTGGTGTCTTTTTGTTACGCTTTTGTTTAAGGTAACTGCTGGTTTATGTGCTTAATCTTCAGTTTCAGTCTCTTTTTACTTCTAGTATTTATTAATTTGGTTTTAAAGTAAATTAAAAACACTGCAACCTCCTGTGCAAATAACGCTCTGAAATGGATTTTAAACCTGGTTTCCTTTAGTAGATCACTATCAAACATTAAACGAAATTGATGTATGGTTTCATATTCAACACTTAAAACAAAAGACTGATAACAGAACAATTTAATCTGAACCTGCTGTATTATCACCAGCACTGTCAGAGATCTTTTTCTGAAAAAGAGATTTTATTTAAATCAGAATCCTAATTACAGACAAAGTCAAGTAGAAAAAAAGTCAAATTAAGACTGAATGAACTAAGATTTCATTTCTTATGCCTATTTAGAAACATCCCTAAACATTCCATGTAGGCTTCTCTCTGCTTGCTTAAAGCCAGACCTTCCATTATTCCAGTTCAAAGCTTTCCTCACAGAAGTCACCAATGCACCACAATTTTGAACCCCTGTCCCCCCTGCTATTGCAAGACTAGGTTCTACTAAAACTGCTTCCCATTGTTGCAGCCTACTCAACATTCAGAAGTCGAAGGATGGTAGAATTCAGATGTACCACAAAGAAGTCCAACACCTAATAGAAGACCTTCTTAACTATCATCCCTTGACGAGACAAAATCTTTAAAGAGTGCTGCTCAGAATACTCCTTGCCCTCACCCCTGACCTCACACCCACCTCGGTGACCCCGCGTGTTCTTCACCACCATAGGGAACTCCAGCACTTCCGCCTCATCAATCATTTTGGCAAAATTCTCATGACCACCTGGCAAAAAGAAAACCAACAACATTATGTGCCACCCTTCTGGTGTGGCCAAATTGGGGATGTAATTGCCACACATTCCTCCCACCCTTACAGCTTAGATAATGCAGAAAAAACTATCAGTTAAGAGAACTTGGTCATGGAGCATGATCAGAGTTTGGAGGTGTTTGTGATCTGTGGGATACTAACTCCTACTTCCTTTGGAATGGAAGACACAAGTTGACAAAGGCTTCTTGATCGCAACCCCAAAAGGCTCAATCCAATCTTCCAAATCGGAATGCCCCGATTCTACCATCTCATTCCATTTTATCCATTTTACTTTATCAACTCCCACCTTTTCAAGTGTCTAGCGGGAAAATAGCACAGAAATAACACCAGTAACAGTTCCATCCAAACTACTAACCAGGAAAGCAACATGGAATACAAAGACAAGGCATAATCCAGACAGCAGCAACAACCCAAATCTTGTCACTCCACCTCCCCCATTTCCAAGGCTTAAGTCTCCTGCATCTCATTCTCCCTACTTCCTGAAGTAGTACTTCAACCTTTTCATCTCCTTGCATCTGTAAGGACCTTAGAGAGTAGCTTTTAACTACCATTCACATGATTACGGTTGATACATCGAGGTTATTTGAGTTCAGTTCGATTCACAGAAGGCTGACCACAGTACAAGAAATACAGAAGAGAAAGTCAGCAGACAAAAGGGATGAGACTCCTCTAACAGCATGTGCAGTAAAGCGCGGAAGTCAAGCCAAGACACTGGTCACAAAGCCAGCAGCAGCCATCACTGCCCTGCCATGGATTTTAATGCGTGTCATGGAATAACATGTCATTCAGCACATCCTGTTTTTCTTGGCAAAGCCAGCTCTCACTGATAACTTGATACTTGTGTTAAAAAAATAAAA
Source organism: Buteo buteo (assembly GCF_964188355.1). Taxonomy (NCBI): domain Eukaryota; kingdom Metazoa; phylum Chordata; class Aves; order Accipitriformes; family Accipitridae; genus Buteo; species Buteo buteo. The sequence continues at coordinate 21,467,099 of NC_134189.1, read as the reverse complement.
AGGTCATGCTTCTGTCAAATTCCAGAGGCAGGCATTAAAAGAAGTGGCAGGGATTTATGAACAGAGATGTTCTGCAATTACCCCATCATTCGTGGTCTCCCCTTCCCCCCAAAAAAATTAAAAACTCATTCCTTTCTCAAAGAGCTAGAACAACCACATCTATAAAGAAAGGGTATGTTTCTTCTCAAATGTGTTTTCAAAGTAATTGATGGGAAATAGTAATTCATAGTAATTGACGGAAACCCATGTTTGTGTTTTTGTCAAGTTGTTTGTGTTTTTGTCAAGTTCCCATTACAAAAAGCCTATTGCTGCAACCACACAAAGGGGAGGAAAGCACTGCTATTTCCCAAGAAGGATATCTTCAATTCTTTAATATATTGTAATTAAAAACAGAAATAGCGTCAGGGTAGCTCAGGCAAATGGTTCCTCTAATCTAGCACTCTTGTCAGGAACCACAGACTCCAGAGGCAGGCACAAGACACATTAATAACTAACTTCTCTGGTGGGAAACAAACAATTGTTCAAAGTTGAACACAAGGGCTTGTACTCTTTTGTCCTTTCATAACTAATATATTCGCAGATATTTTTATTCACGTAAAAGTTTAAACTACTTTCAGGTTTTACCAAAGTCTAGATCTTTATAGTATCCTATGACATTTAGTTGCCCAAGTTGTTGGCTGTTGTTGCGGGCAATTGGAAAAAAAGTGGTTCAAAGTGGTTTAAGCCAAAATTAGTTGTTTGGGAGGCTGAGGTACAGTTAAAGTACTCTTCCCAGACTATCACAGCTAATAAACAAAGCCAAAAAATACCAAAAATAGAATCTGAGTGCTGTGAATTTAATTTCCTTTCTTGGTTACTGAACACTTATCTGTGGAACTAGCCTCATGCTATTTAATTCTGTGGATTTCCAAAACTTGACTCATCTCTTTTGCACTGCAAAAGCATACATTATGGTAGGTAACTATGCTATCCGTTTGATCCAAAAGCCTTACCATATGAAAAAGTGTCTGGAAGAGGCACACCATGACCAGCAAGTTCTTGAAATGTCCAGAACTTGTTGACACAGTTGAGGATGGCTTGGGGACGATTCATCAATCGACAGCCCATCTTCTCTAAGTGGCGAAGGACTGTGATATCGCTGTCACTCTGGACCCAAGGTGTTGGTACACGCACAACCACCACTTGCGGGTAAGCAGTAATGAGCTCCCCATTCACCCGGAGACCTAAAGAAGGAAGAGAAAAACACCCCAATCAACTACAAGGTCTTCAGGAGAAGGTAAACAGGCAAAGAAATACTGCACAATATGTCATCACAACAGAGATACCAGACTTCAACAGTGAGCATTAAAATAGCGCAACTCTCCCTAAAATGCATCTCATGAGTTGTGCTGTTTCATACAAGTCACTCTTAACCCACTTAAAACTAGGACTAGGCAAAGGACAGACTGTATTAAGGCACAGAATCTGGGCCTCCTTCCTAAGGTGAAGGAATTTTTTTATAGGTTGACACGTCATCTTTTCTATGGGTGTTAGCTGCACACTACATTCACATCAGCAGTAACAATAGCTCAGGAGGTTCCTGCCTCACACCGCTGGTTCTTGCCTACATGATACAGTTCATACCTTTCCCCATTCCAACTGTATTGATCCCTCTGTTTGTGGTATCACGTTACACAACATACTGCCAAAGTAACAGAGATTAGATATCACCCTTAAAAAAAAAAAAGCTGCAGTATTTTTAACACAGATAATTTCAACAATCTGTTTTATATTAAGTACTCACTCAGAAATAACTTTATCAGCTAACAGGGCAGCACCCCATGACATTATGGCAGAACTAGAAGGAAAGCCAGCTTTGCCACCAAGACCAATGTATTAATCATGACCTATAGTTTTACAGACTATGTCTCTGAAAAAGAAACACTGAAAGACAGGCTGCAGGAATGGAAATATGATAGGACTGGACAGGAAGGCATCAAGCTTGATGAAGACAGCCTAGCATCTGAGGATGGGAAAAGACAAATAGGATTTGATATTCACTTTATTTGCCTTATGTTCCAAGTAAAGCTTTCTGACTTCAGTGTAAAATACACAGCTCACACTGTTGTCAGCACCTTAAGGGTTAAAAAGAAGAAAGAAGGTGAGCTGAGAAATCACAGTGCATCTGCATTTCTGTGCCTATGAAAGGCCAGCTGTAACTATTCAGAACTAGCCCAAATTAATTACCCGATTAGTTCTATTCCAAAGATTTTACTTTTCAAATACAGACTTGCATCTACTCAACGTGAAGACACATACTACCAAGCAATATATTTCATTTCAAGATGCATTTGGGGGGGGGGGGGGGGGGGGCCAAGAAGGAAGGGTGTCCCCCTCTCTGCACTTCCCCTTTTCTTTTCTTCTCCCAGCCAGGATGTATTTTAGAGCTTGCCTTAAATATAATGAAGCAACCACCTAACTCCCAAAAGGGAAGTAGAAATATGCCACCCAGTCCTCAGGAGTACAAAGAACCACACTCTGGAAAGGCCAAAACAGAGCCATACCCAATCCAAAACCCTTTTTCCAATCCCCATTGCCATAATTGCACAGAGATGAGAAAACATAAGCAGACGGGTGCTCTGGCTGCTCACCTCATTAGCACCAAGCACTGCCGCATTGCAGCTGACATGACTTGCGTGTTTAAGCAAGCAGGATTCAGACACACACACACAATTTTATAGAGGCATCTCAAGCAAGATTAAAAACAAGACACTGCTAAAAAACCTAAGCAAAATGTGAACATCGGGAAATGGACTACCATCTCCTTTAGCCAGAAAAGGAGTACAGATTCAGCAAGCAAAAGATTTTTAACTTATTAGTCAGATTCCACCTTACACATGTATTTTCTCATTTAGGTGCACACTCAACTACACCCACTTTTTGCCACTGTAATTGCATGCATGTCCTGATCCACATGCAAGCTGCGTAATAATCATTTTAAAAAGGACTGCATTTTCTACGGACCCCCAAAATTGCCACTGTATCTTTGTTGTGAACCAAAACTACACAGTTTTCTAATTCATGATCTGTCAGAGTCTATTTTGTTGTTTTGCTTTAAAGTCACACCACATGCTGAAGTTTTGCACCATGGAGCCTGAAAAAGACAAACAGTAGTTTGAGGAGATGTATATGCCTCACCTGGGATTCTCCTGAATACCTGCATTAGACTTGACTATCAGACTGGTGTAAATTCAGCCTGGCCACCATCCCCCCTGGAGTGACTTTGGAAGTACAATGATGTTATCAACAGAATAATCTGAGCTTTTGTTCCAGATTCAATCATTTTCTCTGGTCTGGATGGTGTTCTCCCCAGAACAAAAAAAAATTCTCTCCCCTCATAAAAGGCAGTTTACAAACAAAGAGAAAAGCTACTCAATGAAATGTATAATTTGAATCACTACTACTGACATGCGCCATAAAAATTAGCTGCAGTCTCCCAGCAACACAGCACTGCAAACAGAAGCAGCTTCATTACAGTAAAAAGGAGAGCCAGATTCTGCCATTTTGGAACAAGCTTGTATTCAGCGTTCCATCTGAGACCCAGCAGTTAACAATCAGGTTAATGGTCATTATTGCTGAGTGGGCTGATAAAATATTATTTATTCACTATGATGTGCTGAAAGCAGTAACACAGAAGATATTAATGCATACAATTAATTTCTTTTCCAAAGAACCAATTCATGAATGCAAAGAGGGAGGAAGGAAAAAAAAGAGATGTTACTTAAAGAATGGTTAAGAGGTAATTAAACTTTTTTTGAAAATGGAGATGAATGAATTCTCTTTCTTCCACAGTCACAGTACCATCCTGGTCCCAGAACAGTAGTAGTGAGGTACAGTCACAGTTGCCTGTGGACAATGAAGCAACCTCACAAACATGCAGAGGGCAGATGTTCAAATCATACAGAATTACCTTGACAACAAGTTGGTCCATTTGTTGGCTTTCTCAATAGATGCCCACGACATTGCACACACGGCAAAGAGACAGCTATACAGTCCTCTGAAGTACCAATACTGACAGCCAGGAAAGGGAGATTTCATGCTTCTCTAATACTATACTAACTTTACCAACACAGAACAACCATTTTACCAGTGCCTGGGGAACAATTTCTTAGGTTACCATAAAACTTTTGGGTATTCTTTGGCCCCATGAGATAGATTCCTGAGTTAGAATATCACACTATAAAAATAGATGTAAATCCTGCACTTGAACAAGACCTGTTCTTTCACTCAGTACTAGCTTTCTTTGTTTCTTCCTCTGCAAGATAAACTCTCCAAAAAGAACATGGTAGACTTTTTAACATTATACAGCAACCATCACAGTATTCAGATGAAAGTGCAAAAGGAGTTTTTCCAATGTGAGCTGTAATCATTTGGGAATGAACTTGACCAGTTACATCACATCCCTCAAATAAAGCCAAAAAGCCTCAAGTTTCTCTCAAAGATAGCTCAAAGCAGCACATGATAGAACTGAGTGGGTAAATGCACAATTCCTCATCAGCTGGCCCAACTGGTCCTGCTGCTTGTCGTTCCCAAAGAACAGCAGGTGAGCTTGAAGTACAAAGTAGCTGGTCTCTGCTAAAAAGGCTTATTTTGACCTAAACAGATAGAAGCCATCACATGAACCTGTGAAGTCCACAGAAAATGGATGCAGCATTAAACACTAGTGAAGATGGAAGAAAGAGGCAGAAACTTCTACTGCTGCTACCAGTGAGATCAGAAGACATGTATCTCTACCCTAATAAAGTTCTTGAGAGTAATACCTAACATGGCAGAGCCTATTTGCATAGCAAGATACTCAGGATGACAGTTGCCTCTCAACAACCTGATTCAGTACAATTTTAGGGTGGATACACATACTTCAGAAACAACACAGAATTCTGGAACTTCCCAGCCCTCATTCATACATGTGGGGATTTTTTAGTACCTTCTGTCTTCTTCCCTATGACAAATTTATCTCACAATCACAAAAAGCCTAACTCTTAAGAGGGTTATCATTTAGGTGGCACACATTCCAAATGAAATGCCTCAAAATACAGACATACAAATGAAAAAGTTACCGTGACTTAACAAGTGGCTGCCTGTCAGCTAAGACTCCTAAGCTGACTATTTGCTTGTTCCCACCCTACAGCAAAACACAAGGCAAAATGCTTAACCTTAAGCATCAGTAAAGGTATTCTACAATAATGGATCTCACTACACAACTGGGACAAGCTAAGTGCCCAAACAAAGGCATTGTAACAATACCCCATAAAGCTTGCAAGCCAAAACACGCCTCTGCAAGTCAATCACATCCACAGCCAGAACACGTAAATTCTTAAACTGCAGCCTCAAACCTATTACAATCCGTAAGCATTGGTGCTTCATCTACCCAGTGATCCTACTTTCTTGTGCTTTAGAAACTCTAAGAAGCACTTCTGCACTGATGGCATTCTGTGGCTTCTGAACATCTTAATTCACACCTGTCCTGGTTTCGGCTGGGATAGAGTTAATTTTCTTTCTAGTAGCTGGTGTAGTGCTATGTTTTGGGTTCAGTATGAGAAGAATGTTGATAACACACTGATGTTTTCAGTTCTTGGTAAGTAATGTTTAGACTAAGCCAAGGATTTTTCAGCTTCTCCTGCCTAGCAAGAAGGCTGGAGGGGCACAAGAAGTTGGGAGGGGACACAGCCAGGGCAGCTGACCCCAACGGGCCAGAGGGACATTCCATACTGTGTGACGTCATGCCCAGTATATAAACTGGGGGGAGTGGGGCTGGGAGGGGTCGCTGCTCAGGAATTAACTGGGCATTGGTTGGTGAGTGGTGAGCAACTGTGTTGTTCATCACTGGTTTTGTATATTATAATTCTTTTGCTATTATTATTGTCATTTTATTTTCCATTATTATCTTCTTCCTTTCTGTCCTATTAAACTGTTCTTATCTCAACCCACAACTTTTACTTTTTTTTCAATTCTTCCCCCCATCCCACTGGGTGGTGGGGGAGTGAGCAAGTGGCTGTGCAATGCTTAGTTGCCAGTTGGGGTTAAACCACAGCACCCAAGCAGCATTTTAAATTGCTAGACATTTTTTAAACTCCTTCTGTTCAGCTTGCACTCTATACAAATCCCTTCCAATCTCTACAAGAATCAGTTCATCAGCAGAGTAACAGCTACTGCAAAGCAATATCTCATGTCCAGTTCGCACGTTATGAACAATTGTCCTTTCAGCTGAAACAATGCAAATGCTTTCACAGAAGGAACATGGTTTCAGGAGATAGGTCTCAAACCTCAAAGATTTGCAAATGACATCAAAAATAATTACAGAGCTTTTATAGCTCTCATTATAGCAAACATCAGGCATTTTTAACAAAAAATAAATCCCAGCAATATCAAATAAATTGATAAAAGTATTTTCATTCCAAATTATAACTTTGGATAACACTCAAAAAAAAGCAACCTGAGTCACCAAGACCACAAAGAACTTAGGAGTCATATTCAAGTCTTCAAGTACAGTCTGTAACTGTAAGAACCATAGCCAACTTCTTCAATAAAATAGTATATGACACAGAGCTAAATGCCTGAAGTATTTAATACACAAGCAGAAGGAGACCTGGGTAGGCATACATGTAAATCAAATTACTGACATCAAGCTTCTATTTTTGTACAATTTCAATTATCAGTATTAACTGATAGACTATGATAGATGAAAAGACTAAGGTAGGTGGAAATGTCAGAAGCTATGGCCTGGGGAAGAAACCAAAGGGACATTGACATAAGAGTAATGAAGAAGAAACTTTCTCAGGGAGAATTACTACATTTACTTTTATTTCTACATGTACGTTAGAAAAACCTTAATCAGTAAACAGGTTTCCATGATGAAAAACACCAAGCCTTTCAATCCATGCCTGAAGGCAACTGGTAATTGTCTTGCTACCCATGGAAGTTCATTCCTACCATATCACATTTCTGATCAAATGGATCAAAAGAGCGGGAATGACGTACAAAAGGTGGGTTTGCAGATGTTCCCTGTTCAGTGCTGCCATGAATCCAGCAACATGAAACATTCTAGTCATTAATCCTTCTTCTTTCAAACTGACTTCCAAACATACACATTTTACAGAGTTCATCTGAGAACTGTGTGACTATGAGAAGTGCCCAAACGTGACAACAAAGTTTAATTATTCCTTGTGGAGCATGGATAGCTACAAAAGGCATCCTTGCCTCTGCAGCCACAGCTACCATAAGCAGCCACTTCTCAGAAGAATCTAACTTCAGTGACTGCCTCTGTCTTTGGCAAAACCCCTAATAAATGCCAACTGCTCTGAAACATGTAAGTAAAATGAAGCAGGAAAAAAATGTTTCAGTATTCAGACAGCTCCAGTATGTGGAATACATTTCTAAAAGGCATAGCAAATGAGTGGAATAATGCATGGTCATTGTGCATGCAGCATTTGAAAAATAAAATTTGAATCAAATTTTCAAAACCACCAAACATACACCAGCTCCCATCACATTCCCAACAGGAGCTAACAGGGACTGAGAATTTCCAAAAATATTACTGAGATTTTTCCTCAGAGATCTGTATGCTACCCTGAAAGTCTCCAGCTCTCTCAACTTCGTTACACCAATTTATTCATCCATCCATCCATGGAGTTGCTAACGTTTCCCAAATGAACAGTCACTCAGCAAGCAGGCTATAATGAATTCAACTTAATTCAGCTGGGAAAAACAGGGCTAGCCTTTCAGCACACAAACCTTTCCTCATATTTTGAGGACATCACATTCTGCTACCTGCTTTTCCCAATTATCAGTTGTTCTAACAAAAATCACTGATTTTTTTCTACAAACCTAGATTCACACCTGTTCTCAAAGTAGTGCATTCCCATTTCTGGTTCATTCATCCTTCCGACATCCATCAGCCGCAAGACACTGCATAATATTTGTGTTAAAGTTCTAAAGAGTTTAATAATTACTTACAGCTTACTTGCAGAAAATTAAATGTGTTTCATCCTAATTGCCACATAAAAGCAAGCTTAAAGCACAAAAGGGAAATGCCCAAACTTTAACAGCAGATTACTGGCAATAACAAGACATGCACTCCCTCACCAAACTCAAACAGAACTAGACCTTTAAAATTTTTCAAACTCAGCATACTTCGAACGTACATTCTGCTAAGAGAGTGGCAGAATTTAGGAATAATTAACAAAGTAGAATTAACATTAACAAAATACTATTGTATACCTCAAAAGCCTGCTGCAAAATGTTGATTTAGCCTTACATACCTATCTTATAAAACAAATATAAGCAACATAAATGCCCACAAATTGGGTGACAGGTAGTAAAATACAGCACTTTAAACACAAATTTATTTAAACTAGAACTTAACCTTTGAAGAGCAGCTAAGTGCTGAATTTTTAGAAATTCACCAATTTACTAACACCAAACTAAACTTCCCCCTTGGAATTTGCATGGGCATTTTCTCCTCTGCATCACTCTACCACCTCACAGCCACAGTTTATTAGTCTGAACACTAAGTTGTCACAGTTTCTCCAAAATTTCACTGCTATGCAAAAGCCCCTTTGATATCCAGTATTACCAAGCTATTTTTTACTCTACACAGAAACAGAGTTCTACAATAGTTCTGTGCTGGGTGTTTTAAGTTCATATTCTCTCCCTTTCTATCCTACTTACTCATTTTTTAAACCATATTAACAAGTTCTGGCACTTAACCCTATGGGTTTAATATGACTTCAACCTCCTTCTCCACATAAACTTAACCAAAAAGGCTTTCTCGCCAAGATACACTTCCATAGCTCAGCAGTTCAAATGAAATCACACATAGCAGACAAAACTGATCTCTCTAGAACAGTACTACGCCATTCTATTCTGAAACAGAAAGCAGAGAAATAAAGAGGAGCAGCTTCAGCTTCAATTCATAAATTCCTAACGCAAGCATTGTGAAAACTTTCACAAAAGACCACTGCTGCAGCTCCAAACAGAAGGCACGCAGGTACCCCAGTTAAACCAGCTCTACTTCATGTCCCTTCCCGCACTCCGGGGATCTCTTCCCTCGCCCAGGAAGAACACGGCATCATGCTTAGAAATGCGGGGGCTACTGAAAATGGTCAAAAACTTGGGAAGGACAATGATGCTCAAACTGATTACGGCCATTCTGGATTAGGGGTTCTTTTGGGGCACAAGGGGGAAGCAGACCAGATGCCTATATGCATACCTCACTAAATCAATACTGATGATGGCTAGATCTGTGTCTCTGAGCTACATTTCTAGTCACAATACACTGTTTGCTTATAATCCCAAACCACAAGCACTTCTTTAAAATCATGCATAAATGTGATGTGAATGGACCCAAATACAAAAACGTATGTAAAAGGTACATAACAAACACAAATTAATTCTAGACCACCATCTTGCTCCGAGAATTGTTTTTATGGTAGGTGCATAAACATGGAAACTATTCTGAAATAATGTTAAAACCTTAGCTACCATTATTGTACCTATATAAACACTCACACAATTAAGAAACTTCGCATCACTAACAAAAAAATATATTTCCAGAGACTACTTAAAAGGCATCCAAACAAGTATAGGAAGATATATACAGTATTTTAGCCCTATTCCCAAACATGGATGCTTTAGTGATATTAACTGTTAAGATGCATTTTAAATGGAGCATTGTGAAAAAAACTGTGAAGAAAAACACCACAAAAGCAGAATCAAAAGATTCATTAAACAAAACAAAACAGTGTTGGAAAAGATGTGATTTCAAACACCTTGAAAGTCAATTTCTGCTTTTCCCACTGAGTTTATTCGAAGTTCTCTTCACACATCTGCTTTTCTAATTTGCTGCTGGGCAAAGTTAGAAGAATTTTAAATATTTTCCATAGCATAAACTCAAAGATAAAATATTCAGGCTGAGATCCATTTAAATTTACTGAAATTAAAAATGAAGTGTAGCTGTTGAACAAAGTTCTAAATTATTTGAATTATAACAAAGCGAAGTCTCTCATAGCTCAAGTTAACGACTGAGTGCAAAGGAGATGGTTTTGACTTGAATGTTGCAAAAAGGTCCCCCAATTCTTATACAAGTATATGCATGTACACATGCTATATATAGCCACTGCAGTGATTAGATTATCTTTTGTCTATTAGATTTCCCAACAAAGCTCTCAAGGAATATAAATGACTCTTCATATGAAGAGAAAGCTCAGGCTTAATAACAGGATTTACGTATCGCTCACTATATGCCTTCAAAATTTATTTCTAGCAACTACACTACAAATACTTTTTCTTGTTTTTACATATAAAAACCAAACAACCTTGGGTTTCATGATCAGTTTAAGCTGATCTGATCTAAGCCAGAGCTGACATAGGTAAGGACAATCTTGTCTTTTACCACACTACCAGCAATGTGCTCCCATCATCTCTCCTTTGTCCAGATGTTGGTGACCAAGAGGAAGCCAATTTGGGGGAGGGAGGGGCAGTGTTAAGTTATCAGCTTACCATAGCTTTGCAGTTGTTAGTATCAACATTGTGAAAAAACAAATAAGGCATGATGAGAGGGAGAACACCACTGCTACTTTGAGTAATAGAAACGTATTAAATCAGCATAAGCCAAAAAAAAGTGAAACTAACTTTGGAGTGAGGTTTCACAAGATAGCCTAGAGAACAAACTTACCACTGAACCCAAAGGAGGCATTCATACTGCCCTGTTCTGACCACACAGTTCCACTGTCCGTGGCTCCATTTCTGGCACTTGTCTCACCCTCTCAGTGGGTTAGGTCGGATAGCTACATTTGCAGAGCACCGTTCAGGTTTTTTTGCGCTCAGTTACTTACCTGAGACGTTTTGTGAGGCAAGACCTCAGTTAACCAGATCCCATCCTGCAAGAGCAAAGGGTGGGTATGCACAGACAAGGAGAGGTGAGGAGTAAGACTGCCTTTTGGGCAGTGAAAGTCCAATCAGTTGTAACACCTAACAAACCACCACCCTCAGACACAAACACTATAAATCAGCAGAAGTCAGCGCTACCACCAAAAGAAACAGTCCTGCTCTTTTGCTGCTGCAGCTGCTGCTTCCAAATCCCACGATGCCTCTCCACTTTACCTGCAAAAGTATTTGCACACCTACACGATGACCTGAACCCACAGGAAGGAGAAGGCAGCACAGAAGCAAAAACATGTAGGTAAGGATAATAGTGAAGGCTTTCCTCTACTTCCTTCAGTGTCAGAGTCATCTTAATATCTTTCAGATGACTTCTGAAAGAGACCAGGATTTTAAAGATTATTATTTGGACTAGCAACAACAGGTTCATCAGCCACTGCAACAACAGGTTCATCAGCCACTGCTACTACCAAGCTTGTTGCAGCATGCTTAAAGTAACTTTTGCTTTCTTGAAGGAATCTCAGTCCAAAACAGAAAAAAACAGGACAGTCTAACCTTAGCAAGAAAAAAATAGAAAAACCCAAAAGCATTTAGTGTCTTTTATTATCTTTCAGCTACTAGCTTCTTCTCTAAAAGGAAGGAAAAAAATCTTGGCCAGAAGAAAAGAAAACGACAAATGCAAAATACAAAAAGGTAACAGGGGAAAAGCTACATTTAAGAAACTATATGAAAGGAAGCTCTCAAAAGGAATTTAAAAGAGGTTCTAAGACAGCACTTTTGCTATTTGCTTTATCAACTTCTTGTGTTGCTCTCCCCAGTGATCAATGGTGTTAAATGCTGTGAAGTAATTCGAAATTTTAAGCTCAAAAGTTTGCTGAGAGAAAGGGTTTGCGTCATTCCTTTAATATATTAAGACTATACATTTAATAAAACAAGGAATGCCTTTTTGATGCCTGATTACAATTCCCAAGTTTGACAGTAACACAGACTGTTAACAGTAGTATCCACAATCAGGAAAAGCTTGCACATCAGTAGTAGCAAGACTGTTTCAGTGCTAACATACAGATTCAAAGTCTGACTCTGTAGATCACGGGAGTGGAAATGCTGTGCTACAGCTTCAGTAACCTCACCTGCTCAAAAACAGTACAAAGAAATGCTGATGGATTGGAGGGGGTTAATGCAGTTTCTCCAAAAATGTCTGGAACATGCTGTAAGGTGTCAGTCTTCCCTAAAGATAACAGAAACCTTTCTATGTAGGGAGACCTCATAAAACATGGATAAGACTCCAGAAAAGAGAACTGTTCAAATAAAATACACAGTTTCAATGTGTATTTAACCTGGTTCAACATGCAGCAAAAGCCGTCACCTCATCTCCTGCACTCCCATACTCCCAATTCTCACCTTGCATCAGACCTAGTCATCACACAACCATACAGGCAGTCAGATCACCTTGTTGCTCGGGGCAGGGGGTGGGGGAGCAGAAAAAGAAAACCAGTGATTATTTTTGCATTTGATAACTAGCTAACTCAGCTCACCGAGCAGTCAGGGGACAGCAGGACCATTTCTTTCAGCAACAGTCTGCATTTATGTTAGGAAGCATTTTATTGTGTTTTTCACTTAATACTGTAGCTGCGTTTTTCACTTCATACTGTAGCTGCGGAGTCGTAAGACCTGAGTTTGCACTGGCATTCAAAAAAGTGGTCCTATTCTGCTCCTAGTACTCACACTATATCTCCTCACACTTCTCCTCCTTTTGTGCTAGCAGCAATGTTCAAGTGGCTGTGAAGTGAATCAGATAAGGCAGTTACTCAATACCAAACCAGCAACACTTCTTTTTTTACCCCAGAGCAATTTCTAAGTTTCATTTGTTACACAGCCATAAAAAAAAGTTTGAGCCAAGTGTGGAACCAGTGTGACAATCGAGATCTGTCTGTATCTACTGAGAATACATATCGTGCAGAGCAGGATACCACTGAACAAGACTTTTCAGAAACTATAACAGAAAGCTGTGAGAATGGTCAGGAATACAGCCCTACATTTAAGGATTTTATTTATTTATTTACAGAGGACTCTGTACTTCTTCCTTTAGATTGTGTTTTGTCTTTTACATTATGGCTTTTAAATAAGATCATCAGTTTAAAAAGATATTCAGATAATCTGCAGTGAATGTGAATATCAAATTAATATGCTATCCTGACAACTGAACATTGTGTGAACCAAAGATGTGTTGATACGTGTCTCATGTCTCGTACCGACAAGCAGGAAAAACCCTAAACACGCATTGAAAATTGGACCATTTCAAAATGGTACCAAAACTATTTCAAAGTTAATATTTATGATAAATACTTTGTACACAATTGTAATGGTCTCAGAAACTCAATGTTTTAACAATCTGTGAATACGCTGAAAACACAGATTAGCACTCCCAAACAAAAAGCAAATACCATATTAATATGTCAAAGGCAGCATGAACCAGGTCTAAGAAAAAAGCAGGGATGAGAAAGAAAGGGAAAGTTATATATCTATAAAACAGAGATGTAACTAGAATAGACCCTGCAAAACTTAGTATGTAGTAAAGAAACTTAAAAGAATCATTAACTTGAGATCTGAAATAAAAGCTGTCCTCTTCTCCCCTATTTACCTCTCTCCTGCTTATCTGACCTGCTTTAGTTGACAAAAGCAGCAGGGTCCTAACCCAACCAAACACCCATCAGTTACAGAGACTCAGCAGTAGCCAGAGCTAAGATAAGAGAAAAGTGAACACACAGCAAACATAACAAGGGGAACATGCTCTGTCATCAAAAGAAGATATTCCTATACTCATCTCCCTACTTCTTGTACTTAGGACCAGCTTTGGTACTCACATGCTTGCACCACTGGCAACTTCAACCAACCTGAATGTCAGAAAATTGACAGGTGGAAACAGGTTAGGTTTTTTAGCAAACTTAATTAGCCTGTGATTAGCAGATGAGTGGAAGTGCCTGCACAAGGAAGAAATGATGGCATCACTGGTGACAGAGGGAGACAAAGGCTCCCCATTTTGGAAGCCAGGAGCTTTAAATTTAGCAAGGCTTTATGATGAAACCTTTACCTAAAACCACTGCTCAGCACAGATCGCACTTCAAAAGCAAAAACAGGTATCTCTTTATAATCCAGACATGATCTTTTAGTTTCTGTGTGGCTGTACGTGAGACCTCTTGTATCTTGTCAAGACTTTTGTACAATAGCTCCCACTAGGAGATCTCAAAACACTCCTGGGTCAAATAAGCATGCTTTACAGTGTTTTAAAAGTCTAAATCATCCTCAATTGACAGAACACCCATTTGTGGCAGATAGCTGTCCTTGTGTATCATCTATCCAGAGCCCACCAACGCTGAGAGCCTTAGAAATAACAAGTTCTGGAATCCCCCCACCCTCAAATGCAGAAAGTCATAAGCGTTGAACAATCCCATCCTAAAATGCAAGTCTTAGATGTTACAGAACAAGACTAGAGACTAAATATATATAAACTAACATTACTGCAAAGTGACTCCCCTCTTAGCAGTCAGTCAGTCTCTCCCATGGTTTAAATGTCCAATTTCTGTTCATTTTAAATAGCAGGTGAAGAAAAAAATTGAGGACACACCTGAAAAAAAAGTTGATAATTGGAAAGGTCTTTCCAAAAGCAGAAAGAAACCAGAGAAAGAATTCAAGCAACCCAGAATAGCAGAGGGTTCTCCTCCCATCTGAGATGAATCTAAAATTTTCCCTGCAATGCCAAAAATCTACTAAATACTTTTAAAATGCATAACTTATGTATCTCATCTCTCTCTGCTACCAAACAATACCTTCTTTCATCTCAGTAATTCATACTTCTATTACTGAAGCAAACTGCTGAATGGAGAGGCATCCCAGGTGAGTTTTCAACTTGTAACAGACATGTATCCTTCATTATCTCTCATAAACAGAAAAGACATCTAGAAGCACTTCTATATTGTCAGACGCTTCTAATAAATAATATCCAACTACCTGTCCTTTCCAAGTGTTCCTAAACATGTTTAACTGAGCCTGAATTCTGGGGAATGGAAGGACCCCCTCAGCTTACTCTTTTGACCTGTCATTGCAGTCTGAGGACTTTCTAGTCAAAATTGCATTAAATTTATGAATTGGAGGCACTTATTTTGGAGAAAAATGTGTCCATCTTAAAGGAAGGAATTTAACCATGATATTTCAGGAAAATTTTGGGTTAAAACTGACTCTAAAGCTTGCAGAGATAACATCAACTCCCATCTCCAGGGAGATTCTGTGTAACTCTTTTTTTGTGTGTGTGTCAGATTAAAACTTTATTTACTCAGATACACACTATACAGCAGTTTCAGGTTTCTTCACGAGTACAGCATTTTCCTACTCAATAAATAGATCAATAATTAAATAAATAATTGTTCTAGACCAAAAGCTATAACCCAAAATTTCTTAGTTTTGACAGACATTAATGTAAAACCATACACAAAGCAAAGCTAGAGAAGGAAGAATTCCCTTTATCCCACACCTCTGTAAGCTTTCTCACTGGACTTGTTTCCTCTTCTGAGCTTTAGAGGGTGAAAACTACACTGCAGTAGCTGCACACGTGCTCCATGCCCTTACTGTAATAAAAATACAAGTACAACACCACAGTATTATTTCTCACCTGTTCTGGATGCAGAAGCTTCCACCTAGTGCCAAAAAGATGTTAACTAATTAAAACATTTGCTTAGTATGTTCCCTAATTAAGACACGCCACACAATCTGTAAGTATCTTAAAAGAAAATGCTCCTCAGAATTACACAAGTATACAGTCCTTCCAACCAGACCAGTCAAATGAAAAAAATCATGCAGTGGTAGTATTGTACTCACAGACAGCAGACTAAAGCAAGCAGAAGGGACATCCCCCCACCGTCAGCTTGTTTTGACCTTTGAAGGCAACACATTGAAGAGATTAGCTATCTTACCACTAATCTCTAGATTGTAAATGTAGCCCTGAGTTTACCACTCCCTACAAATTGATAACTATCTTTATATGCATTTACTCTGCAGTGCAAGCTCTAAAGCTGTCTTTGTCTTGTCTTTTCTGAAACAAGCATCTGCCCAATTTACAAAGAAACAAAAAGCACTAAGGGGCTACTGATCTTGCCACAAACAAATCAACGGCAGAGATGGGAAACTGAAGCTTTTTTACCAGCATCAGGTATGACAAGTCTCCTTCGTTCATTTATCTCGCTCCTCCACAGATTCCTCTAAGAATCTCCTTTAAACATTTGCAGATTACATTTTTCTTCAAGCTCTTCCACTTTACAGCAACACAATCATAGAAATCTCATTACCAAATGCCACTCTTGATCCCTTCTCAGTAACAGAATTGTAATTTACGTTCAATATTCAATCCTAGACTCTGCCTCTAAGAATTTAAAAAGATTAAAAATTCTAGAGGAAAAGGTTTAACTGCATGCTATGCACCTTGGAAGACCCAAGCAAGAAAGGGGAAGAAACAAGCGCCTCTTTAGAAATCCCTGTGTTGGACAAAACACTCACGTAAGGTTGTGGTTCGAAGACAACTGAAGTCACTCTGTTGCTGTAACAGTCCTACTCTCCAGTCCCATGCAATCCTACAGTGGCACGTAGTAACACCCACTCCCTATCACTCATACTAGTGCTTATCAGACCCACCATTAAGCAGGTAAGCTTCCTACACCAGCAGGAAGCTATTCTGTTCTTTTGTGGAATTCGTTTTCTGCCGGTATCGCAAGCTGAACCAGCTCACTGTAGGATCTGATCAATCCAGGTGTCAACTGCAACAGAGGAGGCTGGATCACAGCAACGACACCAATGATCTCAACAGCTTAGATTGTCAAGATAGTGCCATTTTGAGACTGTAGAATCGTCTATAGTGAGGTGGGGTGTTTTTCTTCCTGCATTTACAACTCTATGGTCACTATGCTAGCCCAGCTTCCAACTTTGTAAAAACAAGCCTGTCAAGACTGATTTCTGTTTCTCCAACTCTTGCCCTCCTGTCCTATGCAGATAATACATTCTCCAGTGGCTCCCACTCCGTCAGGTAAGAAAAATTTGCAGCAAAATTGCTATAAAGACCCAGCTGCCAGCCTTGTTCAAGCACGACAAACAATTACAAGCATTAAGACATGCAGTTTACACGTACAGCATCCCTTTTGCCTGCAGCCACAGACCTTATTCACCTCAAAGCATCCACAAAGGGCATGCACTTTCAGAATCCTGCCTCACCTTTAGTCCCAAGCATGTAAGGAGGAGTGCACAAAGAACCATTTCAGTCTTAGGCCAGAATGATCCTGGGAAGATTGACAGAAAAACAAAAGGAAGCAGGATATGAACATGCACATCTCAAAAACTTCCAGTCATTATTAAGTCACTTCTCTCTACCTTTCTACCTACGCTTACACCATGACTCCAGCCCATAATCTCTCCTCATTGGCAGCTGGACAGTTTGCGTGCTTGGAGTACTCTGGTGAATAGATAAAGGCTCTTTCAGAAGGACAGGCTGTGAAAGTGAGGAGCGTTTGTGCTCCACAGAAAGAAGAGGATCACATACATGCAGCTTTGCTTTGGAGCGCACAGAGTTAGTCAAGAAACCAGCAACAGATACAACTTGCAAACACAGCTGTGACCATATATCTGGATTTCTTCCCCTCCTCCGTGAGGGTGGCCAAACCTTGTGACAGATTGCCCTGAGAGGTTGTGGAGGCTTCATCCCTGGAGATATTCAAAACCCAACTGGATATGCCTCAAGCAATCTGATCTAACTTCAGAGCTGGCTCTAGCTTTGAAGTTGGCCACTTTGAGCAAAGGGCTGGTCCACATGACTCTTAAAGGTCCCTTCCAAATCTCAATTATTCTATGATTCTCTGTGGCATTCTCCTGCAGTGTGTCTGGCCTCTTATGTGGCTGCAACAGTAGGATGCATGCTCCACAATGCACTATTTCACAGCTCAAACTGGATTTGTGGGTTCACTGGGAAATGTTCTTTCTTTCTTTTGCACAATCACCATCTAACAAGTTTTTACAGTCATTAAAAAAATAAAATTCTTCATGCTGAAAGTGGAAAGTGCACCTATAGGTTTGACAGCTGGGGGGGGAACCACAGCCTGATTCCTTGACCACTGTGAAACTTGGAGAGAGATTTAAAAAGAAATTCAGTATATCATAAAGGCAAACCCTGTCTGGAAAGCAAAGTAACGGGGGGGGGGGGGGGGTGAAGCTTTTATTGTTAATCTATAAATAAGCAACTGAAAACAGGTCTTGCTCACCACCATTCCGTCCTCCTGGCGGAAGCAGTCATCCAACAACATAGTCCTTCATAGAAAGATGCAGACACAGAAAGTTATCAGGGGCACAAAGGGTAGTCCCCTTTAGGTCCTGAGTTGAGTTTGAATCTAGTTTTGTGGAACGAGTAAGAACTACTGTAAACCTTTTAAGAATTTTTAAGGTACAACTGCCAAAACTCTGTCTCACTGAGAATAAGCAGAGATGGATTGCAACCCAGGCAAAGGAGAGCTAAACCTTTCATTTTAGTCTACAGGATATTCACAAATATCACCTGAGTCAGGGAAACAGGGACACATCATAAGACTAGCAGGAGAACCTGATATGGCCTCTTTTGTTACTAATAAAAACCTTCTTCAGTGAGTAGGAAAAGGCATGATACAGGAATGAAAGCCACCCCTCAAAAACACAAAGAGGTAAGATTTGGATGGCTCTGCTTTCTAGAACAGTGAGCTAAAAGATACATGTGGTCGGTGCAGGAGATCCTGGAACTCCTAAAAAATAATTTCAAGATCATAACGACTGACTGCTTCTACCACAGCAGGCTCAGTCAGGTTCACTAGTGCTACCTTCCTGCTTCATATTAAGAAAAAAAACTCAACTCAAAACACGGCATCCTGCCCGGCCACAGAACTAAGAACATAGCTCACCCTGTGGGTCTGTTCCTCGTCCAGGAACAAAAAGTCCAGTACTTTGTGTTGGTATCCAAAAGTAATACGTTATTTTATATATATATATGAAGATGTTCTTAACTATGAAAAACAGTCTGCAAGGCACCTCATAAAATATGAAATACAAACACTGAAAACAGTGCTGTCAAAAGAACCAAAACAAAAATAATTCCAGGAATGGAATAAACCATTTTCCAAAGCAGCTGAGAAGTACAGTAACAATGGGGACATGCCAATTTACATATCCATGAAACAAGTATAAGGGAAAACAAGGCACAAGTGCAACCTCTCCAGGTATTTAGACAGGTAAAATAATTCCTCAGTCTCACTGACAGGATACATCTGTACATATCTTGACTATAAATGCATCCATGGACTACTACTCAAAGACAGAGTATTGAGTTACCCAAGTAATTGGTTATCATTGCATCAGTCCTGTTTTTTCCTACATCCATGTATTCCAAAGCCTGGCTAGTAAACAGTGTTGATGCATCCAGCACAGTCTCTGTGTGACTGCACATACATTATTTATAAAGAATGTGTGTATACAATATTACATTAAAAAGCTACATTAAGAGAAAACTATTGAAGCCACAAAGTCAAGCACATAAAGGTTAGAAAAAGCCACAACTAAGGATATGTCTGTAGCATTGATCTGCTACCCCACCCACATACTGTCTTCAATTACACGAACAAACATTATTTTTCCCCACAGCATTTATCTAATGTGCATAGGAGGTACAGCACTCACTTAACAAGCAGCTACTCAGCACTGTATTTTCTTTTATATTGTTCAGTGTATAGTCCATGGATTGGTATACTGAAATCCTTGCTTGAAACACACCATTATTAATTTCTTCTTGAGTTTTATTTAATGTGCTTATCACAGTAGCATCTAAGTGCTTCACAATCTTAATTTATTTTGTCAACACCCCAGGAAACCAGTGAGCATTCTACTGACTTCCCATATGGCGAAGGGAAACCCAGTGGTAAGTGTTAAAGAAGGAATTCTAGATGTCACGTTTGGGAGACCATGATTTCTCAGTTCTGATGCTGCTCCAATTGATTTTATTTGTGGATGCAAGTATTCAGCACTTTCACAAAGCTGATCCTAGTATCCAAAGTCTGGACACTCAGAAAATGCTAAAACTTGCAATTAAAGGCAATTTCTGAACAGTCCAATTTAAATCACCAGACTAACACTTTTCTTCCAGCAATTTTCTGCTTCAATTGTCACAAATTGCTGTAACCACGAAGAAGGCATCTTACAAATTGTCCTCTCCTTCACTATGCTACAAGTTACATTTCCAGAGAACACCCTGTACTTTAAGGAGGCTGATGAAAAAGTAGCACGTGATCAAGTAATTTAAAATGTAATATCTGAAAACAAATACACCGCAATGGAGTCAAAAATGCAAAATTTGGTTTTGCCAATTTCTAATTTTGGGGTATTTGCTGTTGCTGCTCACACTAGTATTTTATCTTTACATTTGCAGATAATCAAAAGCAAACTTCATCACTTGGCATCTAAGTAACACATGCATGACACTGGTGGAATAGCACCTGAGGGTTAGAACAGTTTCATCTACCATACAGACCTTTGACACTCGCGCTGACAGCTAAGTGTCAGCAGCCTCTATGCAGACCAGCACTTAAGGTGAATGAGCTCCACTGTCAGCAAATATTTGTGTAACCAACTGGCAGAGGAATGTCTCTCTGTAGGAGAGAAAAGCTCTGGACAGTTTGATTCCACTTCAGGCATTAGAGGTCAGCAACTACTGCTTGCAACTTGCTTTGCCCCAATTTCTCACTCCCCACTCACGCCCACTAGGATTCATCCCCCTAGATGCAACACCTGTGCTTCCACTTCCTTTCTGTCCCACCTTCATTCTAGTCTTATTTTTCCAGTTAACTTCCAAACTACAAATTTCTCCTACTGTCAAGTAGCTCCTTTGCCTGCAATTTTGAATACCACCCTAACCCGTCAGTTTCCTGCCTTGTCTCTAAATGCATTTTCCATCTGGGGCTCCTTGTTCAGTTTGCACCTCTTCCCAAGGAAAGTTGCAACACACAACTGTCCTGGTTTCAGCTGGAATAGTGAATTTTCTTCCTAGTAGCTGGTACAGTGTGTTTTGGATTTAGTGTGACAATAACGTTGATAACACACTGATTTTAGTTGTTGCTAAGTAGCACTTATCCTAAGTTAAGGATTTTTTAGTTTCCCATGCTCTGCCAGCAAGCAGGTGTTTAAGAAGCTGGGGGGGGGGGGGCGGAGCATGGCCAAGACAGCTGACTCGAACTAGCCAAAGGGATATTCCATACCACAGAACGTCATGCTCAGTACATAAACTGGCGGGAGTTGGCCAGGATGGGCAGATTGCTGCTCCGGCATCAGTCAGAGGGTGGTGAGCAATTGCATTGTGCATCACTTGTCTTTTCTTGGATTCTTTCTCCCCCCCCCCTTTTTTTTTTTGTTATATTACTTTTCATTACTATTATTATTATTATCTTTTATTATTATTACTTTATTTTACTTTAGTTATTATATTGTTCTTGTCTCAACACACGAGTTTTACTTTTTTCAGTTGTCCTCCCCATCCCACTGGGAGAGGGGAGAAGTGAGCGATCAGCTACACAATGCTTAGTTGCTGCCTGGGGTTAAACCATAACAACAACCCATGTTCCCACTGGTTTCCAGCTCCAATTTCTTTCTTGAGGAAAGGAATTTCTTACGTAGCAGGAGTTTCACTGCCATCACTTCCTGTTACCGTTTCTTGCTCCAGCACATTTGCAAAGCACGCTGCCTTCACACCAGATTTTTCCCCACTGACATCACAGCTCCCAATCCCAAAACAATTTCACTCTTCTTGTCCCCGCTACATTTGAATTGAGTGATTTACTCCATTCAGGCCTTTGTGTCAGTGAGAGGAGGTATAACCAACATGAAAGAAAATCTCCATTTTAAAATTGTGTGCTCAGACCAAACCATAGCCCATCCCACAGAATACAAGGCCACAATGCCAGAAGTCCTTTTTTTGTATAATACAGGGGTATGTTTCAAATGTTTTAGCTGTGAAGCTTAAACAAGCCTCTAAGATGCTTAACAGACTATTTTTTGAAAGGGTAATAATTAAGGACAAATTTATGCCTACCTTCACAGGTATAACAAGTAAAAGCCACTTCAGCCAAATTGAGTTCCTGTTCCAAGCTAGTTCTTCCAAAAACATCCTTACAAATTTAGGGAAAAATAGAAAACCATATTCCTTTTTCCTTGAAGTGCCCTCCCTCCAGTGAATCATTTGGCAGAAAATTTACAAAACTCCCTCAAAAAGACATTTAAGACGTATAATGGTAAGTTTTGGCCCATTGTAATGTTAAAATGGGTGATATGAGAGCCATCCACAACGTCAAAAAACACCTCAAACAATGTTTCATCAGATACAGTATGTCACTTAAGAACAGAATCAGTACTAAAACCCAAGATTTCCTCACTCAAACTAAGCAAAGTACCAGTTTTGGATCAGCATCACCTGCCTGGCCAACAGATGAAACCATGTTTTTGTTTTGTTTCAGACATTAAGAGAGAAAGAAAGCAATATGCTCTTCTTACTGGAAAGCAGGGAAGAAAGCATTACAGATTAGATCATCTCATCCATTTACCATCTTGAGTGTCTGAAATTATACTTTTAAATAAATCCTGACTTTCACAGGAAGTAAACATAATGTCAGTACATCAGCAATTTCAGCAGTTAGGTCACCCATTCAGATGTCAAAGCATAAACTGAGCAAATTGAGTTAGAAACACTGGTCTTCCTACACAGAAGCAAGCAGCTAGCAGTCTAGTCTCAGGCATAAATCAAGTCTTCTACTTACTGCAGTGCCTTAGACAAATCTCTTAACTTTCCTATATATTGTTCCTGCATTGGTAAACACAGCAAACCATTGCACTCGTACTATAAAAATATTACTGAGGATTTAATCTGTGTTTTCAAAAAGCCCTAAAATTTTCAGATTAATATTATTTGGGGGCTACTAAGTAAAACAGTTATACAACTGAAAAAAATCTGTGATCTCAATCTCGAAAAACTATCCACTACTGATATGTCAGACTCTTCTATACTAAAACAACATATACATTTATGCTCCACCATGATATATGGTACTGTCACTTCATAAAATACTGTTTGAACAAATGGTCCCAATATAGCAAAAACAAACTAACAAAAACACTAAAGGCCATGATTCCCTTGAGTACCAAATTTAATTCATTCTAATCTATTTAAGTAATGTTTCTACCAAAAATTAAATCCTCAGATGATTCTCAATTGGGTGGTCTAAGCAGCTTCAACAGCTAATTGAAAAATGAAGTCAGTAATTTTATTGGGGGTGGGGGAAAGCAAGAGAATCAATTCATTAATTTAAGACCTTCACAGTACTATTTAGAGCATAAAAAGAAACTTGGAAGAAGCAGCTTGACTTTTCACACTAGGTTCAGAAAGGGATTTTGGCACTTTTCACAGAAAGCATTTGGTGGTGGTGGAGATACTCTTTTTACCTCATCATTCACTGACAGTTACTTGGATATGGAATCCAAATATTGACACAGTCATTAGGCTACATGGTCTTCTTAAGTTGGTCTCTCTCTGTTCCTATCAATCTGGTTTGTGTTACAAAGAGCAAGTATCTACCAGGTCAAAGATGAAAATATTTTACACCTCTAAGGTCAGGGTATGAACCTGGGAAGAAATATACTCATATTCCATTACTTCCTCCACCTAAGGCAGAAGTCAGAATTCTCTTACACACAGGCAAATGCCCCAAACTCCAGATTCTATACGTTGCCAGCTCTTCTCTCCATATGATGGATCAATAAACTCCTGAGACGGCTCAGTGGAGACAGGCAGGGGTGATGTGCTTGTGAAGCTCTGGGAAGAATGTGGGAAGTGACTGACCACACCTGTGGCAAAGCAAGTTGACCTCATACTATGACAAAGGGAACCAGAAGGTGGCTTTTAAGATAAAGTCTTAGAACAGTTAGGGGGATTGGCTGACTCTCAGTTGAGTGTATCAACTGGCTGTGTAAATGTTTGTCCAGGAAAGCAGCAAGAGCATGAATGTCTTCCTGAGAAACTAGACCAGCATGGGGGAGCGTATACAGGGCTCAGCCCAACCTAGAGCATAAAAACAAGTACCCAAAAGGGCTTTGAAGAGAGCAATGGACTTGAGCTGGCTTAAACCCCCTTATGACTTCCCAGTGACTGGGGATGCCCAGCATCGTGATGGTGAGCGTATCAGAGAGACCTGTAATGAGAATCACATTTGTATTATGATCCAACAGCTCTGTCTATGCTACTTTACTTACTTCTATTCCTAAACTACCTCTCAAACAATAAATAGTTTAATATTCAAACAACTAAAGGGAACACTTACACAACTTTTTACAAACAATTTCCTCTTCTGTCCTTGCAAAAACTTAGAAGGAAATCCACCACCACACCCCCCCTGAAGTTCCACAGCACTGTACCACCACCACAAGACAAGAGGCTCGATAACTAGAGGACACTTTCAAATCAAGTTCTTAGAACTCAAGGGAGATATTTATTGATCTTCTGACTGCTACATTTCCCTACCAGATCTAATTCTTCTTTAGACAGAAATTGCCAAGAAACAGGATTTGATAGCATGGATTTTGAGCATATTGTTTCAGTGATGTTACATTACAACTATTACTGTAAACAAAATCACCTACCCTATTTACCATGTCAGTGCAGCCCACCCCCCTTCTCACCTAAAAAAAAAACAAGAGAGAACAAACACTGGCATATTTAGTCTTTTTACCTCACCCCTTGCTAAAATGGATCAAATCACTAGTCTTGTCTCTTCCAATATGTTCTTCCACTATGCTATTGAGTTCTTCCACTATGCTAGTACTGGGCATGTTCAACTCTCCAATATTTCTACCTGTATCATGTAACATCATGTGTCTGAAACAGAGAACTTTTTTCATGTTAAGCACATAGTACAGTTATTCCATTGGATTACTTTTTCACTTTAGCTTAGAAAGGAGCACATTCCTCTCCCCTCTCTTTCATGAAAATATATTCCCAGGGTCTGGAAGCCAAATTCTTCACTAGTACAACTTCACTGAAAAAAAAAAAAAAAAAAAAAAAAAAAACCACAAAAACCACACACACAGAAGCATGCCCTCTCAGGAAAAGTGGAAAAAAAAAAAAAAAAAATTCCACATTTTACTTGCAGATGTGTTGAGATGAGTAATAAGCACAGCAACAGTCCCCAGTTCAATACTTGCACTATATGTAAGTACAGAGCAAGAAAACCCTTCCGTATGACAGGAAAAGCCTTCTATTAGTTAAAGCAGTTAAGCAGTTAATTAGTCTAATTCTAGCAGGGTTTCTCTGACAACAGGAGCAGAACACCTTTGTTCTCAGGTATTCTTCTTATGCTGTCAGAGCACATAAAACACATTCTGCTTACTAAAGCTTGCTTAAACTTTTGACAATTACAAAGGCATTTTAAAACTCCATATCACACTTTTAATCCTAAAATGTACTGGACCTTTAACAGATATAGAAATCACGTAAGCTCTTCCATTCAAAGAGCAATCATTAAAAGGACACCATCACAGATTTTTGTGACATTGTAAACGTTAATTATTTACAATACAAGGAAACAAAAAATTAGTGATAGTTTCATTAGTAACACTGGGGTTTTTTTTGTTCTCCTTTTCATGCAGCAAAGGGCAGATAGAAAAGTGCAATTCTTGAAAACTGTATTTCACCGCATTTTATAGACAAAGTTTATAAGAATGAGAAAATAAAGGGACTTGTCCACAGCCACTGGCACTCCTAGTAGTCCATATCAGTTAAAACACAGGTCTGCACACTGGAAGACCCATCTCAACAATGAACAAAGTTCAGTAGTACCAGTCTCTCTCTTATTCACAGTCACTGAGAATCAATCAGCTAGCTGCCCATGATCACAAATGGATAACAACGACACTTGGAGAAAAGCTGGAGAAAACCGAAGCTACTGTCATTGCTTAAAGAACAGGTAATAGAGTACTTCTCTGATCACAAATCTAGTAAAGCAAGTATAGTTGTCAGTTTCATAAAGTAAGTTTTTCACATCAATACTTGTGGTATCTCTCTCACACCCCAATGCACACACTTTGCCCTCCTGATTTAAGTGCTGCAGCACACTACTGCAGTCATGTTGTTACCTGCCTCAGAGCACTGATACAGCATTAAAAAACACCCTCCACCATGGAGAAGCTGATTTGGTTTAAAACTACACCAAGAATGCAGACCTGGTTCACCATGCAACTGCTCAGACAATTGTGCCAGTACAACTTGCTTAGGTGACACAGCACTGGAACAAGGTTTGTTGGAAAAGTGACCCAGAAACCCCCAGCCAGTTAAAGACTGTCTTGTAAAATGTTAGGCTAATTTTCATTTCTTGACTGTGATGTATGGAAACACCTCTTTCATCTTGTTTTTGTCCTTTATACATTGTTTTTCCCCCAGATGGCCATTCCTGAGAATTCTTACAACAATTAAAAACCTGGCAACGCTTTCTGGCATTTTCAGATATGATGACATGCACGTATGTTCAAGATGATGTGCCCTACAACTCTGATTTTCCTGGCTGACTTTCTAGAACACGTGCAAATGAAAAACTTCAGTCCTTAACATAGTGCTCTGAAATGACCATAATAAAATATTACCATGAATAAACATTCCTACCTCTCCACCTTGCAAAGGTAGCTTTGGACTGAGCCTGTATCTACCACTGACAACATACTGATGTTTCCTGAAGAAACAGAACGATTTTGACAAGATCAAAGTCATTGTTAGCCTTTGTTTTTTAGCATCAGCTTGAGATAAGTAAGAATAGAAATCCCTGATAGCAAGGAAGAAAACTGCAAGGACACCCAGGGTCACACGGTATAAATCCTTTCTTCCCATACACATCACAAGAAAGTTGTGTTTGGCATCACGGTTCTGAAGCAAAACAATTCTTTCTAAAACGTGGCAGCTGTTGAAATGCACCATTATTAAAATATCTTTCTATGATGATAAAGCCAATGTTTGAATTGCTGTTTTTTCTACTAGAGATGTGTTTGTCTGAAGTATCTAATGTTGGGGTGGCCACATAGTCACTCACCTCTAAACACAGCCACCATTCCAGAATCCCCTGCTATATAGACCATAACTGCCTACTAGTAATGCTTATGGCTTCATAAGGTTTAACATCAATCAGACTGACAGCTGATTGGTTTCCACAGTGAAAGAACATCAGAAACAGTTTCAAGTGGTTCTGAGCCCAGCACTTTCAACAACACAAAATCCACTTCATGTCTAACCACCTTCCAGTCCTTTGCACACAACGCGGTTTCTCCTCCAGCTCTCGCTATTGAGTTACAAACCATTTTCCCAACTCTGCAGAGGAAGCAATGGCTGCTCTGGCTGTTGTTAGTAGCAGGAAACAGGCCAACTCTGCAGTGCTCAACAAGGCACCTTGCCAAGGCCACTTGCCTCTGCTCCATCACTCCCAGAGCCATTGCTGCACACCGCAGGAAAAGCTCTTACAGAAAGGTGCACCGCTGGACTAACAAGTGCAAGGAAACTGCTGAAACAGTCAGCAGGAAGAGGAGGTGATTATGTTCCCTATTGTGCAACAGAAGACAGTCTTTAGGTGACTTAAAGATGATTCAAAAATATTAAGAGTTTTGGTATTTTGATATAGCAACCATTTCTTAGATGTAAAAGCCCTCTTATCGTGGATCTAGCTGATAAGAGTGCTTTTTTTACCGTTACACTAAAAACACAGGAATCTGTTATCCAGCCTTACCTTTCTTCCCCGGCCTTCTACACTTCCCAGAAATCTTTCAACAATCCCGATTCCTCCATGTTTTCTTCTAAGCTATCTAACCCAGTGTGAGGGGAAAAAAAAATATCAAAGATCACAACTATTTGTTACTAGTTCAGACCAAATTTGAAATGAAGGACAGATCATGTGAAACAAAATCAGATTTTGCAAGATTAAAGACTTAAACAAAATAGTGACTAATTATTGAAAATTTCAGTCCCACACAGGAAACCCAGATGGCTAAACCAGCACACCAGGAACCTTCACCAAGTTAAAAGATCCATCTTCTAAATACTTCCTCTGCAGAAAAAATGAAGAGATCAGTTCCCAGATGTCATCCATCTGACATAAGAAAAGCCAGCTTACCATGCACAAAGTATTACTGTTTAATAACAGATGACTATTATGTCCTTTTTACTCCTCACCTAGGCTGGTCACTTGCTTTTACATTCCCAAAGAAAAAGCCAAGAAAGTCTTAGAAGTTCACACTTTTGTTTTACGAGTTAGGACCCTCCAATTCCACTCACTCTGGCATCTTTAATAGGTGAAAGTTCATTAAAGTATCCTTCCTTGAAACTATTTTCCTTCACAGGACAGTATTAGAAAACATGGAGATTCTGAAAACCTACAATAAAGGAACTGGTAAGTTGCTGGCTCAGTACCTCCAACTTCTGCTATTCTGGTAGTGAAGAATTTTAATAAAGATATTCTTGTATAAAATTTTAATAAAGGAAAGATCCAAATTTCCTTAGCACATTCTTCACCAACAAACAGTTCTTGAACTGTGTTTCCCTACAGGTAAGGTGTGTAGTCTGTGGGGAAGGTTACTGCTAAGTCCTAGACACAGGTGAGAAGAAAAAGAGTGCCCTATTCAGAAAAAAGACACAACCAATTAATTATCTTTTGTCTCTTGTCCACTACACCTCATAGCATGCTTATGCCCTACAGGCTTCCTCCACCTCCAGCCCCATGCCACTGTGCACATGCCTGCTCACAAACTTCATTTGTCTAGTTTCAAATTCCCCAAGCCTGTTCTATCCCTGCACTAGCAAACTTAGACAAATAGTTTAAAATTACACGTTTTAACAGGACTCGCTGTTAAGACTTCA
The DNA here is from genome assembly GCF_964188355.1 of Buteo buteo. NCBI lineage: Eukaryota > Metazoa > Chordata > Aves > Accipitriformes > Accipitridae > Buteo > Buteo buteo. Next base: position 21,438,202 of record NC_134189.1, on the reverse strand, counting down.
GATGTGTGTCTGAAAATGTCATGCACAGTTTTGTTATATTACGTGCTATATATTTCAAATGAATATAGAAATTGCCAAACTAGATTAGGCAGCTAGCCATTTAATTTTGTAATCCAGAGCTTTTCTTACAGCAGTAAATACCAGATGCTTCAAAGAAACACACAAAAAATCCTGAAGCTGACACTATCAAGCACCCCAACCATAAGAAAATTCCTCCATTTTAAAGTATGCCTTGCAGCTACAACTAAACACAAATATGAGCCATTCCCTAGAAGGGCAACCCCATTCTCCCCTGCCCTCATGTACTAGAGCTAGCAATTGTATGACCACAAAATGGGTTGATGTAGCAAGCTCTTCCGAAAGAAAATTGTTAATTATTTGGGTGGAGTTAAGTGTTCCATTGGATTAGCCAACTCAACTCACACAAATGCCAGATCCTGCAAACGAGCAGAGAATTTGGTCAACGTTTTTTTTTTTCTAATTAGATTAGCTTAGCTACAACATGAAAGCAAGCCAAGAGAGACATGACATGCTTATACAAGGCAAGCAGCAACAGCAAGGCTGGAAAGAGGCAAGAGAAACATGGCTGCTGCATTCTGCAGTCAGCATACTAGACTGGTTTAGCTTCGAGAATTTAGCTCTTAAGAAATTTAGCCTACAGCCACACCATAGCTTGAGCCAGTTTAAATCAGAACAGCTGCAATATCACCCTTCACTTTTTTCCACACATGCATTCCTGTTCATTCCTGTGCACCAATGCTGTGCATGTCTGATTCAGTAACCATTTCAGCAAGTTCAGCCCACCAAAGAAGCGGAAAAAATTTCATTGTTTTATGCAGCTGGACTTTTCCACTTACTTTAACTCAGCTTTTGCCTTGGAGATCTACAGAGTACTACTGCCAGTGTGCAAAGGAAACAGGAATGCACGGCTCAGGTAAGGAGGCACTTACTTAAACAAGACAGAAACCATAGTTATTTTCAAGAACTATTTGTTGAACTTCAACTATTTCCAAAACAGTTTAAGCGTAAGTCAGTTTAAGAGTTTCCTTCTAAACTTAAAGGAAGAACTTTAATTCCACATCTCTTAACTTGCATTTACTATCATTTTTGGACTGACACTGTGCTGAGGCACCTAACATGGATCTTGAGTGGCATGCAGCTTCATCATGTGGCCAGTTACACTGGGGCTGGGGGGGGGGCGCTTGGGATGCTGGGTCATTCCCAGTTTCAGCTGCGGAAGAAAAGGAACCAGCACAACTGCTGAGGCTCCACTGTTGGCTGGCCTGGGAACCCAGCCACGCTTCCCATCTAGCCCTGCAGTACAGCAGAGTAAGGCCTCAAGGAGTCACCACTGCTGTGTCCACTGACTGAAACAACCCTACCTCTCCCTCTGACCACATCAGGTACACAGCAAATCTTATCATTCTCTGACATACACAGATTTTATAAGAGTCTGAGCATCATAGAAGTTTTCCACATGCATCTTTGGCTCTGGCCAATTTTCAATTTTGGTATGTATCCCATTGCTCTGCTCAATTTTCCTAAGTTTAGAAGTGCCTTTTCCACTCTGTGAGGTAAATCATTTCAATCATTTTTAACGTCCTATGCCAAATTTTCGGTCTCTGAAGTCTTCAGCCATGTTTCTGACAGTCAGCAAGTCCACAAAGAAATATCACTGATTATATCATCTACAGAAATACCACATTTTTAAAGTTTTAAATAGCATCCCGTAATTGCCAACTTGACTTTGTAAAGTTCACATTCTTTTAACAATTTAATTAAGAAATTGCCTAGGTTTAAAGGAAAAAAAAAAAAAAAAAAGTAGTGTGAGAATGTGAAAACCTAACTATTACTTCCTCCCATACCATGTCAGTTTGAGTCCTGTATTGCTAAGCTTTCAAGACAAATAACAGTAGAACTGGAAGCAAAAGCAGGTTATTATCCCCTGAAGATACATTCTCTTCATCAACTCCTCTATGTTGTACAAAATTTTACTCAACCCGGGCCTCTCACACAACAGTGGATAACAGAAAGGGTACGGAACGCATTACCTCCTGGATTTTGTTCCAGGACACCTTTTCCTAGGCCAACTGAGGACTTTAACAAAGAAAATGAAACACAAAACTTTTGCTTGTGTCCTCCACCAGAAATCTGTATGAAAACATGTAGGCAAGGACTAGGAAAAAGAAAACTGGAAAATTAAGAGGGAAGATTTTTCATCTCTCTCCAAGAGAAAGAATTGTTTGATGTAAGATAATTCCCCCATGCCCCGCCCCACCCCACCCCAGCCCCACCCCTAAAAAAAAAAAAAATCACAATTAGCCACTCCAGATTATTTATAAGGAAATTCCTATCCGCATCTTTATCTCATTCCTTTTCAAAAGGTCAGTTATTTATATTTATTATGAACACTCTGTATGAAAATAACTTCTTTTTTTTGCATTCTCCTTCTAGTCATTTCCTTAATTTTTCTCATTCTTGTACTACACATGCCTCAGCAGCAGTTTTCCAACTTGCATGCTTTATCTTCTCTTCCTGCAATAGATGCAGCATTAGAAGACATTACGTGGAAGACAGCAGAAAGGCCCGCAATTCATGCTTGCCGTATTTAATTCCCAAAAAACAGGCAGAAGACAGGGAAGAAGAAAACATCACCAAGAAATAAAAACAATACTGAAATGCTAAAGGACCAATTATGCATCTTGGAGGCTGCGGCTACAGTCCAGGATGGCTGCCTTCGCATAACATGCTGTCCAAAGGACAGCAGGCTCAGAGCAATAAGATGTTGAAGACCTCCTACAGAATTTCAAGTCTCAGATAAAAACCATAGAGAACTCAGAATAAAAGACAAAATATGTAAATAAAAGTTTAGTAATACTACAATCAAAAATCCTGTTTTCCTATGCCTTTGTTTTACGCTTGATTGATTCATGCTACAATAAGGTTCAAATTCTGACCAATGTTCTTCCACAGAGTCAGTTTTAAGATTTCCTTCCTAGATAGATCCCCCAGTAATGAACAAGGTATAAGATCACATGGCAGCCTCTTCTACGGGGCTGAGGGTACTTTTATATTTTCTTCCCACACAGAATTATTCTAATACACCTTTCAGAAATGTAATTCTTCCCTGGATCTCCAGTGATTTTCTTTATTTTGACTGATATATGGGAAGGAGAAATGGAATAGGTAAAGGTACAAAACAACACTGCAGTCTCCTTCCTTTAGGAAATCCAAATTAAAAAATTGGAAAAAAAAAATCATAATATGAAGTGTTACGCACCTTGACATTGATGGTATTAATATTCTTTCTATAACGTAAGCTTACTATCTACAGAATCGTCGTACTTAACTTCTCTAACACACCTTAACAACTTGCTTTTCCTTTTTAATCACCACAGGAAAAAAAAAAAGCTAACAGGAAAACAGAACAGAAATCTTACAATTTAGTTTAAAACACCCTAATTTGCAATAATAGTTCAAATTATTCTGATGCACATACTTTGTTTTTCAGCCCCGTTCTTTTTTGGCATATACGTAACTACATGTCTGTACAGCAGCGTGCTTTAGTTATGTCACATTATTATCTCTAGCTCTGTGACAATATGTACTGTCCACTGAAAATTCCTTTTAGTTTATTTCAAATGTGTTTGCTCTCTTGGAACACAGAAGAAAAAAGTCCCCCTTAAACTCTTAAATGTGACCCATAAACTTCAAGTACCTATGCAAAAATGAAACTCCGTAATTTGTTCTTTCTTCAGAGGTCCTATAGTCCTTATCCCGGAATCAACAAACTAAAGCAACCCTCCTCTCTGTTCTACAGAGGGAAGGCAAAAATAGTTCTAATGCAAATTAGCAAAGTTAACAATTATATTTGATTATCACAATAAATGCTAAAGAACATGATACCATGTACATCGATATGCATGGGATGATGTATGGCAGTCGGGCACACATGGAATTCATTATTAAAGAGTACAGATGCTCCATTTTGCAATCTTTTTCCAAGTACCCTTTCAGCACATTCCCAGCCTTAGCTCATTCTCACCAAGATTTCCATCCTCAATGGTCAGTACCACTTCATCCATCACCAAGGCCCGGAAATCTAGCTCCTCTTCACAGCACTTGGCCTTCAGCGCTCTCAGGATCTCCTGCTGAGGGTAATCTTCTCTGATGCGACGGTCTGTTAAGAACCACAGCCTGGGAGCAACTGAACTGCACATCTTGGACTTGTCTTGCAGCCTTCAAGGTTTCCTTTCAATGGAACTTCTAGATGGTGGAGAAGATGAGACTCTGTTAGAGTACATATGCTCCTATCTTCACGTTCCCCACTGTACCAAGTCCTACTCCCTCTGCACAAGTCAGTCCTTTTCAATGGAGTGCAACTTCCAACCTCCAAGTGGGAAAATAATGTCTACACCCAATCTGCAACAGATGCAACAACAACAGAAACAAATCCACTTACATTCAATGGAATGTAAATGCTAAAAACCAGGTCTTGGTCCCCATCCTAGTTCATCCACAAGAAGTACACACTTGACATAACTACTGATACTGGTAGTAGCATCCCCCTTTTCTTGACAGTACTAAGATGCATGCCAAGGAAACGTTTTGAATGGCCATCTCTGAAGGCCGTAATTTCAACTTCACAACTGGGATAATTCCCTACAATTGAAAATAACTCAGCCCCTCTCCTAGGTACAGCTAAAACACCAGTGACAGACTTGATGTATCCCTTTCCACCATATATGGAAGACAACAGAGTGCGCCAAATTCTTCACGTTAAAAAAGCAGTCCAGAAGAAAGGAAGAAATCCACTAGAACAGGATTTCCCACTTAAGTATTTCAAGATTGATTTGCTCTTACAAATACTTCACATCTACTGTGAAACACATTTAGTATTACCCAGAATATATTAATGGAAAAACCAATGCAACAAGGAGCATAAACAAAATGTTAAGAATACCAAACATTAATACATGCAACCTAAAGCAAAATCAAGGTTTCACTCTCAGTGCTAGCCCTTTCTTGCTCCAATTTTTTTTTTAAATTAGCCTCTACACAGGAACAGCACTAATGAATTCAGGACCAAAAAAACAAAAAAAAAAAAAAAGGCAAAAAACACACCACACTTCAAATTGAAGAATTGTGTTATAAGTGGTAACAGCAAGGTACTGCTCTTTTGGCTTTGAATACAGAGGACTTGAACTATTTTTGACTACACACTAAAATATTTTAAAAGTGGTAAAACAATTACAGGTACATTAATGGACTACTCATTTACACTCAAGAAAAACAAGCAGCAGAATGGTGTAGGGAGAAAGAATTCTGGAGAAAAACAGCAGTTTTCTGCAACACGTTTTAAACTTTCATATTAAAGAGGCAGAAACCATTGTTTTCACCAATACAGCTCACATGAGTTTCAAACAGAACTGAACTCTGGGATAGAAACAGGAGTTTTGCCTGGTAGTCCTAATGACAGCACATGGCGTCAGCAGAAAACACAAATGCAGAAAGACCATAGGTATACAACTGCTTTCATTTAATATTGCAGAGAATTTTAGTTTCTGCAGCAGCTCTTGGGACAAAAGGATTGTTTTGCTACAACTATAATAAAAAGTTGATTTTTTTTGTAATTAAAACCCAAGTTTTTTCTAGTAGTACAGCTTTTTCTTAACAAGAAGGTAAAAATTTAAGTGGCCATTTTTATTCCTGGTACTGAGAACCATAATGACAACAAGCAAAGACTGTGACTTTTATTCCATTGCTTTGGTAAATGAGGAGCAACAACAAAGCCAAGGACTAAAGTTCTTCATACCAACAGATTGAGAGAAAGCAGAAACTAGGGAAAGGCAATCACAGACAGCAGTCAAGATGCTCAATCAAGCTAATGCAGGAAAAGAAGTGTTTGCTCCCTGCAGGAAAATGGGTATGGGAGGTTGTAAAGAGTATCTTTTGATATCTCAGAGAACCTTTTTTTTTTTTTTTTTTTTTAAAGCAGCTGAAAGTGAAAAGGGCAGGACGAGGCTTCGGCTTACAATGGCTGACAACTGTCAGATCCTGCCCCACTTTTAGCTCTCTCAACAATGGATTTCTCTACATGGTAGTTTACAGAAAACTTCCTGGGACAACATCCTCGGCTAAGAATTGGGACAAGCTATATTATTCAGAAATGGCACAGCTATGGCACAGTTCAAAAGGCTTCTTGTCAATCTATCTTTATTTCTGCAATTTGCATGAATGACTGGGGAGATCAAACAGCCCCACCTACCGCCTCTCTTTTGAAAAGCAGCTCTACCTAACAGGCTAGCCTATCTCATTTTAAAAAAAACCTATACAACATTGACTACATAAAAAAAAATATATATACTGGACAGACTTGATCATAATTAAAACAAACAAACAAACAAAAAAAATCAGAATCCATTACAGATTTTCAGCCTGTTTGGGTTTTTTGGTTTGGGTTTTCTCCCCCTCAGTACTGGTTCTAACACTGGTGCAGAGAAGCAAGTATTTTCTCTCTGGCAGCCTTTTCCCCATTTTCGCTTGCTACTAACCCTTGATTTCTTTGCCAACAGGGATCTGCTCCCATTTTTCTCAAATCTCTTTTCTAAGTGGCCCCACCTCCACCCCCTTAAATCTGCAGAGACTGTGCCATCATCTCTCTCTGATTGCCATTTCAGCACTTTCTTTCTTAAGAATCAGCAAAGGGTTGAAGAAGAAAAAAAAAAAGTATAGCCTTTTCTTTTCTCCATCTTTCTTCTACTTTTGAAAGGAGCTATAGCATCATCAAGAAGAGCCATCCAGCTATTTCACAATTAGCACATTAAACCAGCAGGCATATAAAAATGCCTTGGGTATGGGTATTCAACTCCCTCCTAATACTACATCTCATTTCCTCTCAATCTTCAAAGTTTTATAAATGTATATACAAAGGCTTGCATCTCATCATGAGGCAGGCAGGTAACAACCTCAAATCTGGAGGTAAAGATTAAGAAACTCACTTTAGGTCAAGCTACAAGCCAGCAGCAGAGGCAGAAACTCGTAATCGTAACTATCGATTCCCTGACCTCCAACCCAATACCACATCTTTCTTCCACCTGGAGAAATACCATTTTCACACTAACATTCTGCTCCTAAAAACAGAACCTACTTATCAGTTTCAGCCTCTCCTTATAATCTCTATTTTGATTGTGTAAGAAGACTCACAGAACACAAAACCTGCAATTTACCCTATTAACCCAAACATCTTAACAATCCCTCCCACATTCGCAAGAAAATGGTCTGTAGGAGGAAAGCTTGCCTTGCAGTCAGACGCACAAGAGCATTAAGCTCTCAAGTTGGATATGATTTCCAGAATTTTTCCCTGAAAACCAGCTCCACCCATTTCAATCTAAAAGACACAGCCTCAGACAATGCTGGGTGTGCATGGAATGCTTCCTAGTCCATGAGAGCATCTATTGCAAAATAAGTATAGCATATATAAGGAGGAGAGCAGATGTTTAAATGTCTTCAAGATGACCAGCTAAAATGCGGTTTTCACTCAAAGCTACTACGGTCAGTGTAAGTACAACCTTTCAGTAACTATTTAATAGATTTATGAAACAAAAAGGAAAAAAAGCATCATAATTTAACTGCGTAAAACAGACCAGGAGCGGTAAAAGGGTGGCATCAAAGTAAAAGCTCTATGATAAAAAATCAAACTGTGTGTCACGCCAGCCAAGCAGACACTGCTGCATCTGCTTCAGAAAGACACCGTGTGGAACAGATTCTTAGCAATTTATAAAGGGAACAGAACGCTCACCTCAACTTTGGGCTGTGGCATCCCTGTATTGCTTAAGCTAAGCTTTATTCTGGCATTCACACAGCAGCTTCCTCCCCATCACACGCAAATTTATTTCCTCCTGCATTCCTTGAATCTGTAATACACCTTTAGCAGCTGTTCTAACAAAAGCATTCACTGTGCTACTTTTCTACTTTACATCATAGGCAAATGTGTTTTATTGACATAACAGGGAATTCAGCCAATCAGATCAGCTGTCTAGAGAGATCTGGAAATCTTCTCTGAAGACTGCTCTTTTTCTGTTGAAGGGGTCTTCTCTTCACAGAGAGCCTTAGAGACCTGCCTCCAGGAATGGGAGATTGGTCTCCATTGTTCATTTACTCCTTGTCCTGTCTTCAACACCCAAAAGCATAAGAAAAATGGACTAGTCTCTTTTTCTTTTTCACCATGATGTATTTTCCCCTAAGCTGAAACAAGAAACCAGTTATTAGGAGACACTAATTCATTTATGTATTATTGATAAATGTGTAACATAAAAGATATCTAGTATGCAAAACAATCGTTCTGTGTCCTTTCTATTCAGAATGAAACTACTCAATGCCTTTGTAGATTAAAAAGACTATGTTGTTTCTTCCCTATGGGAATGACAAATGGAATCCCAGGTGTTTTGTTGCATTAGGAATCAATGCTGAGAGCTGCTCAACTTGTGATCTGATGTTGTAGCAAACTTCCATTGACTACAGCACGATCTGGGAAACAAGTTAGTGGAACAATTATTACCACCGGCCCCTCCCAGAATCGCCTCTGTTTTAGACCTCGGCTGAGACTTTCAGCCTCCGTTACAGCACTGTGCAGCTAACACAACTCCATGGATTTCAGCAGTTAATAGAGAGGTAAAACCTAATCTTAGTTTTAGCATACCTCTAGGCATGTTTAATCCCTACAGCTCAGATAATGATAATAAAAATCTCATGGAAGTGAGAAAGAAAGAGCAAAGAGACTGACAGCCATGACTGCCATGGGAAATGGAGAACTAGCAAGAATATAGCTCCAAGCATTCACCTCACTGTGAACAACACTGCACTTTCACATTTATCATTAATGCATCTCCCTTTATAGTTGTTTCTAGAACAGCATTATTCAAGTTGGAAAAGGTATTTTGCCTTCCTTTTTATTATAAATTATCTGAGGCTTGAAACTGAATGCACACTTCCAATAAACCAATTGTCTCTACCATTACAGCAGCTTCTAGAATGCCATTTTGGAGGCCACACCTCAAGACACTGAAGAGCTAAAAACAGTTGGCAGATGCTCGTAAGTCATCTCCTTTAGGAGATACCTCAAGGCAGACGTGAATTATAAAGTCAATCTTAGGTAGCAGACTGGTTAAACAGCTAACGAAGGGTCGTCTGGCATATGACCCAGCATATGATCCGTCATACGCTGTCATGGAAGTCTCTGTCTCCTCTTAATGAGGAGAGAGCAGTATTTGAAACATCCCAGAAATATGACTTTCTATGTCATAGGGAGAGCAGGTCTGAAAACAGTTTACAGCTGTTTCAAGTGTAAAGCACAATTAAATTTTTTCCACACAAAGATACCAGAATGTTAATGATCTAAAGAAAACCTTAAGGAAATACGTACAGATGATGAATATAACCCATGGTGATACGTACAGAGATAAAAACTGACATCTTGAACCACTTGTAAAAATTGCTTTAGAAAAATAAATCCAAGATATACCAACTCATTCCTGACACTGCTGCTTCATGGTGATGCTTAAGGACATCCTCACGAAAAATTCCTCTCCCACCTACCAGAGACTAGTTCCTAAGACTGTCACATAGCTGTTTGAGAATCTTTGGAAAGAACACATTTTTAAAAACAGAAGAATCCAAAAAAATTAAAATATTTATTTAAATGCATTTTATATAATATGTTGAGCAGCTGCAGCACAATCTGTCCAGTGTTGCTGCATTATCATCCGCCCTCTACACATGCCTCATAGAATTTAAAGTCACTGCAGGCAGGTGAACCCCCAGCACACCTCTTTGAAAGCATATCACGGTATTCACCTCTTTTTCCCCATGAGATTTGTAGACTGCAACAGTCAAAGGATATGGGAATATATTAATCGTTCCCATTCATTCCCAGTACGACCCCCCACCCTCGCAGACTGGCAACTGCACTCCCTGCGATGGCTTTCATCTGCTTGTCCCCACCTTTGCACCGAGTGATGTTAAAGATGCCAGCAGCAATCCTTCCAGGCACAATTGCCTCTAAAAGGCACACATCCAGCCCCCCCCCCCCCCCCTCCGTCTTTCCTCCTCTGTTCATGCTTGCAAGTAGGCGATAACATTCCTCATTCACACACCCCGGTTCCTGATCTCCAGCGAACAATCCATTCTCTTCCCTCTCAGCAACACTAGCCCGATACTGGTCAGCATCAGCTATGCTTCTACTTCGGTCTCAGTATTTTTTTTTTCCCTACAACAGGCTCTCAGCTTTTCCGCCGCCCTCCACTCTGCCTGGGTGTGCACGCATGCACGCCCGTGCAAATAAAACACGCGTTTCCTCCCGCATCAGCCGCTTTTCTGAAGAGAGGCTCTTCCACCTCTGCCCGGGGTCCCCCGCAATGTGGCACAATACCCCCCTCTCCCCCCACCCGTGCCTACACAGCCCGTTCCCCCTCCTCCCTTCCCCCACCCCCTCCCCGTCTCTGTGCATGCCTCTCCCAGCGCCCGGAGTGGGGGAAGGGAAACATCCACTGTCTGAATGAATGGGCTGAAGAGACTTACCACAAATTTGGGGAGGACGGAGCGGAAGACGAAAAAGACACCAAAGATGGGTGCTTCCTCCGGCGTGCCAAGTGCTGCTTCAGTCCTGGCTCCCGTACGGAGGTCACGTGCCTCGCTGGGTTCCCCTTTTCCTGGATCCTCCACTACCCACCCAAAAAGGGGGGCAAGGAAGTCTGCTGGATGCCTCTCTGCACTGCGCTCCGAAGGAGGGAAGGGTGCTACTGAAGCTCCCAAAGCAAGCAAGGGATGACGATGATGATGACAACGTTTTCCTGGTCCTACAACGGGCAATGTCTAGCGGATGCCTCGGGGACCAAGGTAGATCTCTGAGGGGGGAAAGGGGGAGTAAATGACTGTTAAAGTTAATTCCCAAATTGTCCTCCCCTACGGGGGAGGAGGGATGGGAAGGAGGAAGAAGAGTACTGGTGAAGAGCTGTAGCTTTCTACGTAAAATAGACTCAATCCTCGTGTCTCTACTTCCTCAGAACTAAACCCCTAAATGACTCTGAAGTCACCAACACCTAGGGAGAAAAAAAGGAGAAACATCCCTATTAGATGTGAACAAACATATTAAAGGTATCTCATAAACTAAATCCCAGCGTAAGAAAAGGTACCATACAACACAGTAAGCAAAGCCAAAAGCAAAAGATGGGATGAACACAACTAGGGGAAACGTGCAACTTGAAATAATTTACGGAAATATACTACCACAGAAGCCCATTTTAAGGGCAAAAGAAAACCAGAAGGTTAAGCAGTTTGTTCCTTTACTGAAGAATGTGCATTCAGGTAAATCTGTACCTACACGTGAAGAAATCAAGTTTTAAAACCTACGAAACTATTCCTATTTATTTGTGTGAGCCTTTAAACCCCTCCCCCAGAATAACATTTAGAATTCAGATGAGGAGACCAGAGAAAAGTATGTTTCAGGTCAGCAGCATATATTCCTATGCATTAGACCCCGCTCTGCCACAGAAAATAAACAGTCGTTTATAAACGGCGACCAAAAAAAAAACCCAAACCCCAAAATAGCACGTCTAGAAGATGCTTGCTTAAACCATGGAGTTTAATTAAAGATTAACGGTCGCACACTTCGAAAACGGAGCTCCTGGTAAGATCCTAGGCAGTTAAGTCACCAACGCGCAATTAGCTCTTTAAACATCAGAAAACAAAAGAAGAGAAGAAACCTAGTTGGGAAGATTTCGTCGCCGAGACTCAACGACAGGCACACGCACACGCACACCCCTCCATCACGTGAAAAACTGCCCCCGACCAGCGCGGGCTGCCACATTCAGGCGCACGGGAGCCGTTTTTCACCCCGTTTCAGGCGGCTGCTGGCACACACCAACGCGTGTGAGCGGGCACACGGCGTGCAAGCCCGCGGGTGGGTGTGTGTGTGTGCGCACGTACGTGTGTCTGTGCCAGGCGGCAGGCACCCCCCCTCCCCAAGCCGCCGCCGCCGCCGCCGCGGCGCACGAACGCGCTGGGCGAGGCGGCAACGCGGCCGCCCGGCACAAGCGGCGCGGAGCCACCGACCGACCCCCCCCGCCCCGGCACCACCGCAACCACCGCCTCCCCTCCGCGCACAACGAGCGGCCGCCGCCTCGCCTCGCCTCGCCTCGCCTCGCCTCGCCTCCCCTCCCCCGAAGCGGCCGCCACCCACCTGGGCGCCCCGGCTCGGCCGGCCCGCGCGGGCGCGGCGGGAAGGCGCCGGCAGCTCGGAGCGCTGCTGCCCCGCTCGGCGCCCGGGGATGCACAATCACCATGGGCGCAGCGCGGCGGTGGCGGCGACGGCGGCGGGGCGGGACGGCTGAGGGGACGGTCCCAACCCCCCCCACCCCCCACCCCGGGCACGGCGGACCCCACCCCCGGGCTCGCACCCGCTCAGCCCGACATCTCACCCGCCCCGGGCACCGCCGAGCCCGAGCCTGAGGGGATCTGCGGGGGTCCGCGCCCCCCCCCTCACACACAACCCCCCCTCCCTCCGGCAACCGGGCCTAGGAAGGGAAGCCGCGGGGCGAATGAAGGCTCGGGGGAGACTCGCCCCTTCCTCCCCGCCGGCGGCGGTCGCTCGGCGGCGCGGTCCTAAAGGGGAGCGGCGCTCCGTTCGCCCCTTCCCCCTCCTCGGCGTCCCTCCTCCCCGCGGCTGGGGCGAGGAGGCCGGCTGTTCCCTGCACCGAGACCCCCGCCCCCCGCGGCCGCCGCTCCAGCCACAGCGCGGGCGCCGCCGCCGCCGCCTCCTCCCGCGCTCGCTCCCGCCGCCTGACTGAAGCGGCGACGGCGCTAACGGCCGAGCGGGGCTGGCACCCGCGGGGGGGAGGGGGCGGCGAGGCGGGGCGCCCGGCTACGGGGGGGGGGGGGCGGCGGCGCGTTCCCGCCTGGCGGCGCGTTCCCGCCTGGCGGCCCGGAACGGCCCAACCTGAACCGCACGAAACCGAACGGCTGCCCGGGCCCCGCCGGACCGCCGGGGCGCCAGACGCGGGCTGAGGCCTCCTGCCCGCTCCTTGCCCTCCTCCACCCGCCCCAGGCGGGGGTTTGGTCAAGCCCCCCCTCAGCCCGGGCCCGAGGCTAGAGACGCCTCAAACGGCAGCGGCCCGGGCCCGGTGTGCCCGCCCGGCTTCACCCTCAGCCCACCGGCCCGGGTGACGGGCTACAGGGCGGCACGGGTAGCTGGCAGCCGCACCGTCAAGTGGGACGTCAAGACGTACGACGCCTGTCTTGGTGCTCGTCGTTGCCGCTGCTGGTAACGTGGCGCGCAAAGCCAGAACCTTCGTCCTTCGTGCGACAGGTGAAGGTGTGACGTCTCCCGCGCACGACCTGCCGTGCGCTGCCGTGCGTCCGACACACCTGGTGCGCAGCTGGGGCTGCCCCATCCCACGCTGCTGTCATTGCTCTGAAATGGAAGTGTTGGCAACAAAGAAATATGACACATCCGTATGACGCATCCCCTGCATTAACCAACACACCTTGTTTACCGGTTTCTGTGGTGCACCTACTCGGTTTCCCCTGTGGCATGCCCTTTTTATTCACTATATCGCATTAGCTCTGCATTTCCATATTGTCCTGCGTGCTATTTCTCCTTCACCAGCCTTCATAGAAGCTAGATGCAGCGCACACAGTCTGTGCCCCGGGGCAACAACGTGTACGTTCCTCAACAACCTGCGTCCCACCGACGGCTTTGCAAATATGGGACATACCCACTTGGTCATGTCCGATACCCCCCAAACACCCATCCTGTCACAAATGTAACCCTTCAACCTGCTTTCTTCCGCCTCTTAAGCATGTGGTGGTTCCATCTTCATTCTCCCACCTGAACGACAGACACTTTACATCCCCCTTGCCTCCCCAGTGTTAGCTCATCTACGTGTGACATGTCCAGAGCCACCTCAGACAGGCTCTAAAACCTGCAGTTGCAGGATAAAGATGTGCCACCCAAACATTTCATGCGGCACCCCCAATATTTTTAACTGGCACCACAGGACTGGTTTCCACATTAGTAACCCATGTCTTACAAGAGAGAATGCCCTAAAATCTGCTGCAATGTTTATTCATTCATAGCTGACAGCTAAAATACTTGTAACGCAAACATCACTGAGCATTTCTAAGACCGACTTTACTGAAGGGTCTGCAAACATCGGGGTCCTACTCCCTAAACCTCAGGTGTGATTCAGTCAGCTCTCCTGAAAACTGTTTGCCTCATGAGGCAAGGCTACCTCACAGATGATGCCAGCGGCCAAAATCCCCGTCCACCCAGACATCATCTGATGTTCTCCTGCCTGCTCGGGTTGCTCGCCAAGTCTTCTGGCTTCTCATGGCTGCAAGCCAGAGACCGCTTCTGGATTCCAGGTTGCCATCCGCCTGACTCTGTACAACAGTGTAAGGAAAACTATGCTATCACTCGCTCAAATGCCAACGGGAATTACAACCTGAGAGCAGGAGGCAAGTCCCAGCAGGGCGGATAAATAAATAAATCAATCAATCACACCAAAATCCTGGACAGTATTTTTTGTTACTATGACAGTGACAAAGTAATACCTTCTTCAACAGAATGACCAGGTTCTAAGCCTTCTGGAATAGACTTCCCACCTGCATCAAGTTCACGCTTCCAAAAGTTGTCATTTCAGGTTGTGAGGTGCCCGGGTTTGTTTACACAGGGAATTTACTAACAGAAAGCTCCTGTGGTATCACTGCTCTGCTGTGGATGTGGGCAACCACTGCACATCATCTAGCATGCACACGTGTTTCAGAGTAAGAATTCTTCTGGATTCATGTATGCTGTTTTTAAGATAGTATAAAGCAGAGAGGAAAGAAAATGTCCACGTTGGGATTTATATAGCTATAACTACAGTGATATATAGTAATAGCAGATTTTTTTTCCTTTATATTTCCACAAGCAGACAAACTGTAAGGCAGGTGCCTCTACCTCCCCAACACGGTTAGCAGTTTGTGGAAAGAAGAGAACTGCACAGCTGGGAAATTCAGTAATGTAGATTTTTGGCCATACAAATACACGTGGGGTTATAAGACATCTGAGAGGAAGTCATTCTACAAGTACAGCAAAGAGACTTAGCATGGTGACGGTAAGACATCCGATCTGTATCTCAAACCGTTTGGGATATTTCAGTGGGGTCTTATGATTATCAGTAACAGTTTATTCCACCAACTACCATTTGCTTTCGCAGCTCTCTCGCGTGCAAAGCATAGACTTGCATCCCTTTTGCTACTGTTTGTTGAGCTGCTGGAGTTGCAGTATGTTGAACCTCGGCACAAACAAAGTTTGAGTATTGAAGTGAGAGTAACGATGGGAGTCAGTTGAAAGAGCAGGTTGGATAACCCGTGTCTCTAGAACAATCTCCCCACCATCTAGAAACTTAAGTCAGTTTGGAGAGAGTCCTGAAAGTCTTTTGCTATTTCTTAGAAAGGTGGAGCAGGAGAAAGTGTCCATTTGTTGCTCAGGACATGCCCACTGCTGCAGAAGCTTTGGAGTTCCTTTTAAAGAGTTGTCACTGCAGCTGAGTTGGATGTAGATGTTAGACTTCCCTAGAATTAGGCAAGACTTTTTTTTCCTTTTTCTGTTCTTTTTTGCCAGTGAAGGTGAGGTCTCTCCTGTCATCTATAAATCTATTCTCCAGACAAAGTTCTCACTATTTGATAGCTCAAGGAGAATATCAGCTATTGCCCTCAGTGTCAATGGTCCAGAGTACCTACCCTTTAGGAAAGAAATGCAATCGTAGTATCAGCAGAGAACGGACGCCTCTGAACACTATATATATCTGCCACATTCCTGGCACCTTTAGTTTGAGATTTTTCCCATGCACTCTGAAATGCATCATGTAAGGACTGGTCCAAGGCCTTAACGTATGCAAAATCTGATTTCACGGTTGATTCCATGAAACGTCTTTTGTCACCAAGTTTGCTAAAAACGCAAACCAGCCGTTTAGTCCTGAAGCCAAAGCCTGCAGGACATCATTCCGTTATTCACATCAGGAAGTTTCATATACTGTCTCTGGCTGGGTATATGAGCTCATGATGGAAAAATGGTGGAAAGTCCAGTCTGCAAATGGTGCTAAGCCTAATCGTTTTTCCCAGTTTGCCGGTGTGCTGCCTGTGACTGCAGTAGCTACTCATTTGGTCAGCTAAGTCTCATAGCGATGTTTCTGCTTCCCACTTGGATGACTGAATAATAAATAAATAATACAAGGCAAGGTAGATGCCTGTGTTCACACATGAATGCTTGGGTTCACATATGAACACAGATGGTCCCGTGGAGGGAAACAATTTCTGGATTGTGTTTCAACAAGAAAATGGCCATATCATTCTTGTTTCACACTATGTAAAATGAGGACTATGCAAAATGGTGCAAAATCATCTCTAATTTCGTACAACCCCAGTTTCTCATTGGTTCTGACTGATGTTACACTAATTCCTGTTCTGAATAACCCACTGTGAGATAGCAGAACATGGAGAAGTTACTGCCAACACAAAGGACTCCCAGCTAAGGGGGTCTGCGGGAAGTTCCAGGTTTCACTGACTCAACCCCAAAAGTATTTCGGCCCAGCACCACGCACGTCTCCGATCTCACCGGCCAGCTGCTCCGCGCTCCTCGGAGACCGTAACGGACTCGTCACCAGATGTCCCCTCTCCAGAACACACAACCCGCCCGGCTCCCAGCGCTTCGTCACACCCAACCCGCTCGGAATAAACCCCGTCCGGCTGCCCACCCGCCAAGGCCTCCCCACGGATGGGACCACCCCGTACAGCTCCAGGAGGCCCCCGCTGGAGCCGGCACCAGCTGGCGAGCTGCTCCGCTGCCCGCGGCGGTCTCCGGCCGGCGGGGCCCTCCCGCTGCTGCCGGTACGGACGGACCGAGGGTCGGCGGAGGGCGGGAAGGCTGAGCGGGAGAACCGGGCCGGCCGCAGCCCCGGCCTCGCCCCCGCAGCCCGGGGCACCGGCAGCCCCGCACCCGGGGCGGGGGCGCGCATGCGCATCCTCGCCTGGGCGCGGGCGGGCGGCGCTGCGGGCAGCGCGCGCGGCCTTGGCGCTTCAGCCCTCCCTGAGGCGGCGGCCGGCGCCCAGCCGGCTGGAACCGGCGGCGGCAGCAGCGAGGTCTCTGCAGGCCGTGCCGCCCGCCGCAGCCGGGGACCCGGGGTGGGGGGAGAGGAGCTGGAGGGGGTGCTGATGGTTTAGGTGGGTTCTAGGAGGCCTGCACCCCCACCTCGGGGTGGGGAGCCGTGCTGCCGCGGAGGTGCGGTAACGTCTGGGGGGGGGGAGGACCGTCCGTTTCCCATACCGGGCGGAGGGAAGGGAGCGAGCAGGATGCTAGGGCGGAAAATAATCCGTTCGGTGTAAATACCGGGATAAAATAAAAGTAGAGAGGTCTGTGCCGGTGGTGGAATAGAAGGAGTGGGAACTCCCTTGAAACAGGACCGCAAAGGCTCAGGGCACAATCCTGTCAGGAGGAGGGGGCTGGCAGGGCCATTGCAGGGCTTTTCCTGCCAGACAGCGAGCGTTCGGGGACGTAGGGGAGGAGGGCACGCATCTCATTGACTAGGTAACTCTGGAGAAGGTCAGAGGCTTCTGCTGTCCTTATTCTGGGCACCGTTTGAGAACTGAGGGACACAAAGAGGCTGAGGCGGGCAGAGTTACACACAGAAACAAAGGGGTGGATGAATAGCAGCTGGCAGGCTTCAAAGGCTGGGGGATAACCGGCAGCTCCCGGTTACAGAAGATGGGAGTGCATTTCTCCCAGCTAAGTTGCAGTTACGCTGCAGGGAAATGGGGAACGGTACTGAGGAGCTGGAGAAAAGGGAAAATGTGCTTTTGATGGAAACTAATTTGGAAGGAAAATGCTTCCTTCTCGCTGTATCTCCCTTCTGCCTCTCCTTTTTGTCTGCCTGGCCCCTTCTCCAGCAGTTTTTCTCACTCTGCATTGTTCCTTTACCATCTTGAGAAGGTTCCTTTCTCTTTTCTGTCTGCCTGCTTTTGTTTCATGTTCCTTTCCCTCTTTTTGACTCCTGTTCTGCCCTTTTTATCTGTCTCGTTCTCCATTGTCTTTTGATGAATGCTGTTGCAGTGATGACTTAGGATTTCAGTGCCTGTTGGGAAGGATCTGATGCAACTGCAGGGTGGTTATACCTTGTAGGCACTTTGCTGCATTAAGATTGATAAACATCTGCCCTGCGAGCTGCAGAGCCGCAGACAGCAGGTTAAATGTCCCTGAGTTTCTCCCCGTCATGCAGCTGTTTTCCTCCTGTGTCCGGCAATTCTCTGCCCAGAGCTGATGAGAGGATGTTGCAGGGAATCTGGTTTGGGGTTTTTTTTAAGACTTCTCTCATTCGTGGGGAGCAGTTTCTTCATCTAACTCTGACGCTTCTTCTTGCCACTAGCAAGCGTGGTTCTACACTCGGCGCCTGCTTGCCTGCCTTAAACCGATGGAGGAGATTAAGGGGCGGGCGCCTGCACCTCAGATTCGGGTCTCCCCTCGCAAGGTCTGGCACCATTATGGGAGCAGTGTGCAGGGCAGCTCCCTGCGGTCCGAGGGGACCCTTCCCCTTCCCTCCTCCTCCTCCTGCTGCGGCTAGGTGCTAAGGGAGGAGGGGGATGGAGGTGCCTTGCAGGGAGGCCAGAACTAGGTCAGTGTAGCTGGAAACTGCAGCTGGTGCCGTGCGATGGCGGGGGGGGGCTGATTGCATGGCTGCCAGCACCACCACCCCCAGCTCCCCATCCTCCCCCAGCCCCTCACCCCCTGCACCCGCCGCCGAGCCCCTTCCCCGCCACTCTGCCCTGCCTGCCCTGGGCCCCGGGTGTGCAGAGCGATGTGGTGGCATGGCATTTGGCCATCGGGGAAGTAAGCCTGGGGGTGGGAAGGAGGAGGGAGGTCTGCAAAAGGGGGAGAGGGAGGGGAAGGGAGGATGGAAGGTAATGCTGGAAGGTGGATTGAAAGATGTTAATAATGGGGAAAGGAGGTTGGATGGAAACAGAGAAATGGAGAAAAATCTGGACAATGAATAAGGAACAGATGGAAAATATATATTAAAAAAAAAAGGAAGAAGAGAAGCATGAAGGGCACCAAACAATGACAACTGATGTTTCAGCACTTGTAATTGCTGCAGTGGGGAGAAGGTCATCTGCATTCCTCACAGCGCCCAGGCAAAAGGACGCATCCCCCTTGCCAAAATCCACAAGGCAATAAAGCTGCTGCAACCGGGCGCTGCCAACATGCTTACCATCACCAGCAGCTTCAGCGGTACAGATGTACCTCGCTACTGTCCAAAGGTCACTGTTATCACCCTTCGGAGTGCAATGAGAGCACATTTCAATACGGTTTGCAGTGTGCCTTGTTTGACCTTTTGGAGTGTTTCTACATCTCCGACGTTGCCTGCTCTGTTACAGCTCCAAGGAAATTCGGATTGCCAGAGTCGTGTTCTTTTGTCGTTGCCGTACAACCGAAGCCTTACCTCCTCTCGCTCTGACTTTCTCCCCTTCCTCCCTTTCCCTATTGCTTTTTCATTTTCCCTGCCTGTCTCCCCCACTACCCTCTGCCTCCCGCAGACCTGGGCTCCCCAAATCCGCTCGGAACAGCACAGCCCGCAGAAACGCATGCCCTCCCCTTCCCCATTTTCCACTCCCCCCCCCTCCTCCTCAGCCCCACTACATCCTTCCTGTCCTGATGCTGCCAGCATGTCTCCTCCCTTCCCCACCCCTCCCTCCCTTCCCCATCCCTCCTTTCCCCATCCCTCCCCCTCTCTCCCCGCAGTGCTCCCAGCCCTCACTGCAGTGCAATCCATCACTCCCAGCCAAGGTCCTCACTCCAGGGGAGGGGGGGGAAGCCTGGCTCCCCGTCAGGCTGGTGGGGGGGGGTGTGGGGTGGGCAGGGAGCTCAACTATCTCCTCCTCTGCTAAGAAGTGAGAAAAGCTCGCAGAATACAGACCCTTCTGGAATTGAAACCTCCCGCCTGCTTCCAGCTATTTTATTTATTCATTTACTTAGTTAGTCTCTTTGTTTTCAAAGAAAAAAATGTTTCTGCCAACATTCCAGTGAAGGTGACTGAAAGGAAACCAGGGAGACAGAGAGAAAGCTAGAGTCAGGAAAGCTTGTGCAGAGAGAGAAACCGGGAGAAAGAGCACTGGGAGGGGGGAGAAAAGAAAGGAAAAAAAAGACATACACAGAAGATGACAGAAATAGAGGAAGAAATACAGAAATAAAGAGGGAGAGAAAAAATACTAGATGCAGGAAAAAGAAAATGTAGCAAAAAAACCACAAGAATTAAATAGGAGAAAAACCTGAGATGGATGGCATGGCAGGAGAACTCGAGGAGGACACAATACATAGCCAAGGGAGCCTTGCTAAAGAGGCTGGGTTGATATGATGAAATAACATTTAGATATTTTAACAAGCAAACCCAGCGTGCTTTGATTTGAATGCAAATATTCTATACAGCTGCATGCAAATGAAGTTCCAGTGTGTTTTTATTCTCAGAACAATTACAAATGAGGGAATAATGGGTGAATAGTTGAAGTCTTTTTTCATAAAAAGATACATATCAGGGCAGCTGTGTTGATGGACAGAGGCAAGAAATTATTAGAATAATATCAGATGAGTTTTTTCAGCTACCAGTGTTGTTGCCCTTTTACAGGCATCTTGTAAAGGTGTTTTTTATGTTGATGCAGAATGGTCTACGTTTGGTGCTGGTTTCATCTCTAAAACTGAGGTGAACTAAATCAGTGCAGGCCCTTTACGTGTATACGTGTATATAGATTTTAATTTACATCGCTTGCCTTGGTTTTGGTCTGCCATCGAGTCAGAATAGCAACTATACATGGGGAAGGTCAGAAGAAAATTTAAGTGATCTGGTTAAAGTCAGCTGTACCTACAGGAGAGACAGTACTCTGTATCAATGCAGTTGCAGTAATGCCCAAAATCTATCTTTGTTCAAATTCCTCCAATGTCAACTGTAGAATAAAACATAAACAAGTATTTAAAAGATAAGTCAGCCTTTACAGTCCCTGTGAAGGTATAGGAAATGGAGGGATAAAAACCTGAAAGGTGGTGCTTCCTAATTTTCCCCACAATATAAACTCCTATCAATTTGTCTGCTAACACATAGCATTGTTTGCATTTCTTCTACTCAGTGCAGTTGCTGTTCTCCTTTCTTACATCCTTTCAGAAGCAGGGTAAGTGCTGTCGGTGCTGACACTGAGAAGGATTTCAACAGTTTGTGTATTTTGGATGTGGTCAGTTTAAAAAAAAGGCTTTGACAACAGATCTTTTTCTAAATGTTACAGAACTTAAATAAAGCAAATCGCTTTTAAAGTTGCCACTTTTGCCCCCTTCCCTGATTATGTTTAAAAGCTTATAGGCTATCCTATTTTTTAACATAATACTATAGTATAATTTTATAATATAATTTTATAATATAATATTAAAATTATTTTATTTTACTTTATTTTATTTTTAATTGCTATTCCTGCTCCCAGTCTCTCTATGTGCACATGAAACATCCTTTCTGCACACCTACCTCCCTCTTATGCCACTTGTAACTGACAGGGCACGTCCCGTTCAAGCACTGCAAGCAGTCCCGATTTCATCACATCTTGTAATACCCAGTACTCTCTGTAGCCCCACTACTGGACTCGCAAGGTTCAGTGAGGATCTGTGAGAATCTCAGAGCAATGTACGCCTCAGTGCTGCAACGTTGAACATCAGAGCAGAACTACCAAAATCTGTTCCGCCTTGGCAGACTACTAAAAGACAATAAAATGGTATAAAAGGCTGGACCTCAAGTGAGACAGATACTGTATTGTTTGGAAAGCCGAGCTGTGACTTGATCTCCACTGGCCCAGCTCTGGTGAACCTCCTTGCGTAGGTGTAAGACACCCTTCAGCTCCCTAGCAGTGACTTATTTAGCCAGCTCTGGTTACTGCTCCAGTGCACGATTGCCGTGCTGCAGTGGGAGGATTAATCCTCCTGACTTTGCTCCAGGGTTTGTGATGTCCAGAAGAGATGGGAGAAGGGGAGGAGGAATCCGTCATGTCTTTACTGGCATTTAACTCATGGCCACAGCCTCGTCCGTATGGAAAACTTGTGCCAGTTGAATTAAAGGTGGTGTTTCTATGTGGTCCAAAGAATATATGGACTCACATAACTGGGCTTACAGGAGGGATTTATATATTTGTTAAGCCTAAAGTGTTACCTGTCTCCCTGAGAGATCAGTTGTGGAAAAAATGCCCTGAGAGAAGCTGTATTTGAGTTTAGCTGCTTGGAGAAAGGGGAATACCAAGGGACATGTGAAATAGCCAGGAGGAATCGGCCCTGAGACAGTACAAAGGACAGGAAAGGAAGGACATTTGTGATAGTAAGAACTACAGAAAGAGCAGAGAAGGAAACCTCAAAGCACGGCGAGGGAAGAAGGAAGGTCCTGGCAACTTCTCACCGTAGCCTTCTTGGCTACATGGCCAAATCACTACCCAACCAGCAAAGAGCTTGCTGGCTGCCTCTTCTTGCGCTCAGTTCTTCACAAATGAACTGATCTGAAGGAGCTGAGCAGGTATTAATTAGAGTTTCATGGACTGCCTTAGGGTATTTTGTGGCCACAAGACTGCCTGCCCTCTAAACACTGGCTTGTTGATTTGGAAATAACGGAGTGGAGAATTCCTTGTTCTTGTAGATGGGACAACAGAAAGCATGACCATCAGTCAAAAAGAGGTGGATTGCGTCCAGGCTCCTGTACTTTGTAGTGTTTGCACTTCTACAATGGGTTGGATACAAAGTCAGATGTGAACCTCCCAAAACTGGGGACAGATGGATCAGGCCTTGATCTCATGTCCCTTCCCACTGATGACCTCAGCAACACCAGTGCAACAACTGCAGGATAGCATCAGACCTCAGGTATTAGTGGAGGCCGTCGGCAGCATGGGTGCCAAGAAAATTCATTTCAGCCCCAATTCACATGACCAGTAGTGCTGCCAGTTATTGACGTGACACTTTCAAACATCTTACAACAGTTCATTAATTTCTCGTCACTCAGATGTAACTTAATGCCCAGTTACCATGAGGATATGTGAAGGCCAGGTAAACAAAGAGAGAGAGGGAAAGAAATCAGCAGGCATTCAAATACCTCTCCAAGACATTTACAAATAGTACACCCCAGGACCACTTACCTGTCTGCTGAGATGCAGTAATCTCTGAGGTGACACGCACCAGAAGATTTTAATTTCCAGGAAGGCTGATTTTTTGTGTCTCATCCAAAATACCACACTACCATCGCTATAGCATCCCTGGTAACATAACGAGATCAGTACCAACTTGGAAGGAAGAGAACTTTTTGCTGAATCACTGTCACTGCTTCTGATCTTAAGTAAACACCATCGGGCACTGGGGTCAGTGCAGCTTAAGGGAATATCTCTATGGAAGTGTTTCCTTTATGAGTCACCCATGCTATTTACTGCGGCAGTTCTCCTTCCCACCATACAGTGACGATACCTGACTTTTTAGAGGGAAGAGTGCTTGACCTTGAGTCATCTGCTGCAGATGTCCCCAAGATACCCTCTGCTGAAGAAGGATGGCTGCATGCAAAGCAGAAGACAGCAACGTGAATGAGAAGGGAAGGTGCAGAAGGATGTTAATTATTCATATCTCCCAACTATCTTTGTCAATGTCATGGGGCAAGGATGGGGGAAGAAATAACGAGATTCTTTTCTGTCCCCAAAAGCAAAACGGTTAAACAGTTGTGGATCCAGCAGACTGACAAACAGGAGAGCAAAGAGGAGAAGCCTTCATACCAGACTGGGGTCTGCAGACACAGAGCCACATCTCCTGCAGAATGGGCTTGGACTGCAAGAGGGAAAAAAAAAAAATGGGGCTTCGCATGCCGGTGTGCTGCAGCTCCCTCCGGTGTCCACGGCGAGCAAGAGCACCACGAGACCTCCCGTTACTTCACTGCGGTTTCTCTGGCATATAAAATACGGAACTGCTTCCCAGCCAGCGATTCCATCAGCGGGAGCATCCCCCTCCCTCCCCCCGGGTCTCCAGATGGAGGGGTGCTGCTAGCACAAGTGGTCTACCCGCACGGAGCAGCTGGGGGAGGAGACAGTCTTCCAGTTTGGAAAAAGGATTTAAGGCTCAAAAGCAATCAGAAGAAACCTTGCGCAGGACTAGAGGTGAACCCTGCGCTCTGTGGGAGATGGTGGTACATCAACAGATTGCTAGACCAAAACATCGGGCATCAATGAAAGTTTCCAAATAAATGTGTTCAGAACTCACAAGGTCTTCAAGCTATTTTAGTTATCCAGTTAAGCAGTAACAGAGGCTTGGATGACAACACAGAGGCACAGAGAAAAACAAAAACCAAACCAAGCTGTGTGGAAAGGTGTAGCCCAAACACACTGCTATGTGGACTTCCAGAAAAAGGTGAGGATCTGAGAGGATTCCTCAAACCGGGGTGCTGTTATAACTTCCATCATTTTCTTTTGGCTGTTTAATCACACCTTTTGAGCGTCTCCAGTGGACTGAGTTTTAGCCAGTCCCTGAAAGCGGGAATGATGGTGTCTCACTCCAGTAAAACAGTGATGGTGCTTGGGTCTGGAGGGCTGCCCTGGTGAGCAGGGAAATGCCTAGCTTTCCCCATACCCTCTACCCCTCTTCTGGTACTGCCCACCACAGCTGCTTCCCCGCGAGTCTTGGGAGGAGCAGAAATAAGAAGGAGCAATCCATTCTGTCTTTTCTCTTGAGCACTGCCACAGCCGATGCTCAGCCACTATTAGGTAAGAAGTGGTGGCTTCAGGTATGTCACATTCAGTAGCACTCTTCTGGGTCTCTTGGGGCAGCGAGGACATAGTGAGGATTTCCTCAGTAACTGTGTACAAGGCATTATAGGATTTTATTTCTAGTCTGCAATTTGTTGAGAGCAAACGAGGGCTACCTGGCTACCGGGATAAGCTGTAGGGGACACAGCTTTCCCCTGCAAGGTTTCTTTTTCATTGCTGCACGAGGGAGGGAGCTCAGTCATTTCCTAGCTTTATCCTTGGCTTCAGGACTGAGGTTGTGCCTTGAAGCTCGTACAAGGGGCACCATCCAGCCAGTGCCTCCTCAGGCCCAGAGGAGTAATTCCAGAAGCAGCAAAGGGAAAAGAAATCTCTGAGAAAGCAACAGAAGATGGGGGATCCTGGGGCTGTTGGAGGAAGGGTTAGGGGAGTATGACTATTCCAGTGGGGCTCATGGGCTTGCCCCTCCCTCTCTCATAAAATGCAGTGTGCTTGGAGGCACAAGGGAGTCTGAAGGATGGCAGGGAGGGTCAGATCTCAGTCTTCCTCTTCCTTTCTCTGTTTATGTCTCTCCCATTTTCCTACTTTTTTACTTTTTTTTTTTTTTGCACCCGTTTTCCCTATTCCCCACCTTTCTAACACTGGCCAGAATGGCCATGGCATTGCAGAATGGACCCAGCGCCCTGCTTGCTGCCTGTTCCCCGTTCCCCCAAACGCACACAAGCGTGGTCCTGGGGGGAGCCCCATCCCCATCCCATCCCCATCCCATCCCATCCCACCCCCATATCCATCCCAACCCATCTCCATCTCCATCTCCATCCCCAACCCATCCCCATCCCCATTCCTATCCCCATCCCCATCCCCATCCCCATCCCCATTCCTATCCCCATGCCCATCCCCATCCCCATTCCCATTCCCATTCCTATCCCCATTCCCATTCCCATTCCCATCCCCATTCCCACTCCTATCCCCGTCCCCGTCCCCGTCCCCGTCCCCGTCCCGCCGGGAGGCGCTGGTCCCCTCCGCCCCTGGCGCGGGGCAGCGGGATGATGTCATCACTGTTCCTGCCAGCCGATTGGCTGCCTGCCAGCCCGCCATCTGCCCGCGGCCGGCGGGGCGCCGCTGCCCGCCGCCCCTCAGCCCCCCCCCAAATCCCCGCTCCCCCCCCCACGGCCCCCCCCGGTGCCCGCCCTCGGTTCCTGCCTCAGGCCGGGCCGCCCGGAGCGGAGAGACCCCGCGGACGTGGCGGCTGCAGGAGCACGGCCCGGTGTCCGCAGCCTGAGAGCCCGGGGGAGAACCGGGGGGGGGACCCCGGGAACCGGGGGGGGGGGTGCGGTCTCTGCCGAGGGTCCCCGTGCCCGAGGGCGGGCAGGCGAACGGCACGGAAAGAGAACCGAACGGGGAGGCGGCGGAGTGGGGAAAGGCGGCGAGATGTGGCGGCCTCGGGAGGAGAAGAGGGGCTGGGAAGGGGGGGGAGAACGGGGGCGCACGGACCGAAACGGGACCCGGAGGTCTAAGGCAGCGGCAAGAATCCGTCCCTGGTGCTGGGCCCTCCTGGGGGAATGGGAGGAGCGGGCTCCCTTCGGAGGATAATAAACTCTGGAATGAGGGTGTGGGCTGCTGCTCCTCGCTCCCCCCCTCATTCCAGATGCATGATGACACCACGTCCCACCATCTCGCTGGCTTCTCCTTTTTCTTTCTTTCTTTCTTCTTTTTTTTTTTTCTCCCCACAAATTCGTATTTTGAAGACAACCAAAAGTAGAACGTGTTCTGGGTGTGGCCGCATGTGATTTATCCAATAGCCAAAGTGGGGGGACCACTGAAGGGGAGAGAGAGAGCGACTGCTGCTGCAGGGAGTGGAGACCGAGGGCTGCAGTAAGTGATGGGGACCCTACCTACCCTCTCAGTGCTCCTCAAGATCATTTAAAAGCAGAAGAGAGTGGAGGAAGATAACAAGGGGAAAATTTTCTTTGCATGCTGGGGGGGTGTGTGTGGAGGGGGGCTTGGCCACCTGGGTGAGAAAAGAGATGGAGACTGGAAAAAGGAGGTGGGAAGAGAAAGCAAGCAGATGGAGCTATACATTCAGTCCAAAATGTTTCAGAAACAGCTGGAAAACTGGCCAGGTTAGGAGGGAGACAGGTGAGAGAGAGGCTGGGAAGACCAAATGGTCTTGAGAGGGAAATGGAGGCAGCAAGCAAAGAGTTCCTGGGCTATCGGGGGGGTATGCCTGTTGCTGCCTTAGCTTTCCTCTGACTCCTCTCTCCTCCACTCCACAGGGATGAAGACCTCTGGAGCCTGTATACTGTTGTGTCTCTTAGTACTCTCCTTGTCCCCAGCTGGTGAGTCCTTATGCCGGGGGGAGGATTTCTTCTCCATCCTGGCCCCGCAGAGTTTCCTATGCAGGCTAATGTGCAGTAACCTAAGGAGAAAGACAGAGAAACAGAGATGGACGGTGAAGGGGGAAGGACCAAACACGGCAAGGTGGATATAGGGTTGTAAGGAAAAATTTAGGAACTGGGGAATGGCCCCCAAATATGTCTACTCTCCAGTAAGTACTGCGAGTCGGAAGAGACAGAGGTCCACAGCCTCCACTGCAGGGATGTTTGGGTAAGCAAAACAGCCAGGTCCAGAGCTGAGGAAGAGGGTTAGCTGGGTTTTGTGCTTACTATAGACAGCTGTACCACCTGTGTTGGCATGATCTGCAGAGCGTTTCCCAGTGCTCCACAAAACTTGTTCTTTCATAGTTTGCTGTCACTAGTGGTTCCTGCTGGAATGGCCCCATTCCAGGCCACTCGGCTGTGGGGAGGTTTTGTAGATTTTTGTATAGCTGTGTTGAGAAACCTAACCTCCGTAGTTCAAACCGCTCTCTGCTTTTGTTGTTGTTGGTGTTATGTTTTGTTGCTCCATGTCTTTGTTTGCTTGGAGTTACTCTGGCAAAAATTCAGGTGGGATCAAATTTGTTAAAAAAGGAACATCACAAAAAAAATAAACAAGAGGGCAGCATCAGACTTTATAGTCAGAAGACTTAGGACAGACAGCAAAAGAAGATTAATTCCAGTGAATAGAAAAAGCTTTGCCCAGGAAAGACCGTATGTGGGAGACAGATGACTTTACCTATCCCATTCAAGTCAGGTTATTCCAATCTGCTCTCCTCAGTCCTACCCTCATGCTGAAGCCTGATTCTGCTCCCCATAGCACTTTTTCCTGTAAAGGTGCACAGTGGAGGATGTCATGTTTGTGAGTGTGAAGCAGGGAGGTGAGGCATTCAAGAGATGAGCTTATAGGTGGCCTACAAAGTTAGAGAGAGAAAAAAAAGGCAGTGGTTTTTATGATGCATGAAGAAGGCCTGAAAAAAGTATTTCTGACTTTTGTGTATTTTGTTTTAGCATTTCTGGGGTTTTTTTTGTTTTAACTTGGAAAACAACAGGAATCACTAGCTGGTCTCATTGTCTCTTCTGGTTTTCGGGGAGCTACAGATTTGGTGAATTAGGGTTGCAGTTTTCTCAGACTTCAAGGATGAATTTATTGCAACTTGGACAATAAAGTCCAATCACTTATAAAGCATATGAGTCAGGTACCATAGCAGATAGAAATTGAAATGGTTGAAAATCTGATAAGGAAGTCACCTCTTTTGTCTCCTCTCCTCATATACAGACGTTTCACTTGTGCCCTGTTGTTTTAGACTTGGACCAGTTTTCTAGTTATCTCCTAGGGAGGAGGGGAAAAAAAAAAGCTAGAAAGCTAGTAAGAGCTGACTTTTCAATGTTATAGAAAAGAAGGGGAGCCTCCCCCCTTTTTCCCTATGACTCCTGTTTCAAATCTGGCACCCCTGGCCCCTGCAATGGTTTCCGAATTTGTGTCATTCCTTTTGTATCAGAAGCAAGTGAGAAAGTGTTCAATATAATTTTTCTCCTCTACTTGTTATGGTTAAGAGATTAGCCAGAACAGGGAAAATTTTGGGCTGTACTACATTGTACACTAAAGTTATTAAGCATGTCTGGGTCAGTCGCCAGCAGCTGAGCCCTTGTGGGCAGCTGGGTGGAGAAGGGAATAGCAGGGTCCAGTGACTCCTGTAATGCTGCAGAGCAGGATTATATAGGGGTCCCAAGAGTCCCTCTGCAGTCTGCAAGTAACTGCTCTTGGAATGAGGAAGAACTAAGACAAAAACTCCAGACCTGATTGATAGTTTTTACCCATGCCGTGCTCCCATTAACAGAAAGCTAAAGGCTGAGTTCATCAGATGTAGCAGGGTGTACTGGTTTTTGGGCTGGTCCTGCACACATCCCTGCAGTGCCCCAGATCACTGGGGTTTTCCTGCCAACTCCTTCCTTCATCCCACCCCAGTTATGCAGACATTTCCCTCCTCTGTGGCTAGCAGGAAATATTTTCCTATTCCTGGCTGCTGTAGGAAGCAGCTCTCTCACCCTTTATATTTGGACAAATGAACAGTCTAGCTCAGTTTCAATTTATCCTCTTCCACCCAGCATGCACAGCCAAGCCTTCACCGTTCTCCCTCTCCAGTGTGCCCAGGGGCTGAGAGGGGAAAGATCTTCTGCTCTGTGCTCCATACCCAGGAGGGATGATGGACCAGATAAATATTTGCCTAAGGAGCTACAAGACCTGCAATCCATTTCTTACTGTGCCAATGACTCAATCTGTGACCCCAAGCAAATAATTTCTGTGACTCAGCTTCCTCTTTTATAAAATGGAGAGAGGGATTTTGACCAGCCTCCAGAGCACAGGGGCAACGGGTGCAGTGGTGCAATTTGGCTTCAAAATGCATCAAATGGCATTTCAGAAATGCAAAGCCCAGTAGCAGATCCAGAGGTATTTACTATCTTGTCCCTGTACCTAGCCTTTGACCCTGGTGGAAGCAGCAGGGATAGGATGAGGATCCACTGTATCCACAAGTCTTTAAAGAACAAATCCAGCCAGCAGCAGAGGCAGAGGAGAGCATTTCTCCTTTCAGCAGAGGGCAGTGGTGTCTCCTGGACAGAGAGGCATCTCACAAATTTCACAAAGCCTGCAGACTATAGAAATCCGTCTCTCTGTCCTTTCTTCACTCCTCTCTCTTCTTCTCTTGCAGACTGGTTTCCATGGGTGGTCAATGGGCAAGAACTGGAAAGTGCAACTGGTAAGTATTACAGGCATGTTAGGTGCTAAAGGCTGCTCATGTGACCCAGTTGACCTGTGTAGTTACAGCCTGTTTAATTGCAAATGCTATTCTTTGTTTCCTTGCCTGTGACATTGTGAGCTTGCCTTTCAGTGAAGATTAAACAAGCCCTCCAAGACAACCTGCTAAGTGTTGTGTGTTCTTTACAAATAATTCACTAGTGTTGGGGTCCTGAACACTTAGCTGAAGCAAGTGAAGTTATGTTCACAGTCAAGCATTGGGGGAGATCCAGGAGAGCTGATAACCCTTCAGTCGTGAGATGCTCGGGAACTCTACCACTGCTCAGGAAAATCCCAAGAGAAAGGGTGCCCAAGTGGCATGGTGCTTTAGCAGTGAGGCCACTGAGAAAGGATATTGACTGGTCCTCATACTGGCTGTGTTGTTGGGGGTGAATTGCTTTATCCTTCTGGACCTTTTTCCATTTCTGTGACACAGTAAGATAAAATGAATGTATGTTTGCATCATGCTTCAGCACCCAGAAGAACCACAAGGGCCTGCCTTTTCTTCAAACTGAAGCCCCTGGCTAAGCCATCAGAGATCTCCCAGCTATGATCCTGTCATGTATAATACCTTGGACTTCCCAGAAAACTATTCAGAAGCCAGTCCAAAATGTGTCCACCAAGCTTCCCTTTCCTTCACGCTTTATCCCTCCACCACACCTACCCCAGCTTTGCCATCAGTTGCCTTTCAAAGAAACTCACTTGCTGATGAATTTCTGCAGTCAAGGCTAGGTCCTGGAGTTGCCTCCCTCCTCCGCAGCGGGTGCCTCACCTGTCTGTCCTACTGCTGCAGGACCCATCAGTGCCTTCATTTCAGACATCTTTCTTTCCCATTGAGATGCCCACAGTGGCCATATCTGAGAAGTCAGAATATGAATCCAGAGTTCAGTAAGGGTTGATGCAACATGTGCACTAAGAAATCCAGTCCCAGGCCAGTCACTGAAAAGGGGGTTGGATACGGGTGGGATGGGGGTACTGTATTTATTTATGTATTTACTGGATTGGATCCCACTGTCTCAGGAGCCTACCCTGGCAGCCAAGGTAATTCAAGCTAGCTATGGCTAGCTATGTCAGGGACCACAAAGTAAAGACAAGCTCTCTCAAGGACATTCTCTCTTTTCCAGGTGACGTTAGTACCGACTCTCTTGTCAGCACCTCTGGTAAGCGCCTATCTCTTGGCAACTTCAGGCTTCTTTTCCCCTTTTCACATTTGTTCCTGCCTACATAGACCCAGAAATTACCCATTATTCTCAGAAACTCCTCTTCCCCATTTTTGACATCTAGCAGTGTTCTTCCAGCGTTTATGGCTGGCTCGGAGTCCTTTCTGTGCTCCATGCAGGAAGATGAATTTAGGGTGACTTAATGGCCTGTTCTCCAAGGAAATGCCAATCTCACCCAGTGTACCAGGGCTCTTGGAAGCTGCTTGCACTACAGGAAGCCACGAAATCCAAAGCTCACATAGCCTGGGCTTCCAGAGAATGTTGCAGGAAAGAAGAGACTAAATGACAAGGGAGAGGAATTGGTCAGGTTCACCGGTTAACTGGGCAGCAATGGGACACAGGTTGCGTACGTGTCTGCTGACAGCTAGCAGCCATGCTTGAGTGCTCGGGAGGCAGAGGTGGCAAAAAACCCCCAAGAGAATAATAAAGCAAACTCTGAGCAGTAGTGGGATGGGGAGGTGGAAATACTGTTCTTTTAGTACTGTCTTCCCTGCTGTGCCTGTGGCTATGTCACTGGGAGACAGCGAAATGTATGTGAGAGATAGGGTAGATGGCGGAGGCTTGGAAGATGAGCACTTGGAGCATGCAGTGTGCCTCCTTACAGAACCAAGCCTTGCTGTGTTGGCATTTACAAGACAGACTAATCCTGCCGGCCTCACAACGGGCAATGGAGAAGAGGGCCAGGGGCTCAAGAAGGAGCCTCCCCAATCTTTCCATAAGAGTCCTGTTTCAAATATGGCACCGCTGGCCTTGGCGATGGTTTCTCTCTCTGCTGGGTCAATCTCTCAAACACATACCCCTGAGGTGGGGGGACCAGGCAGGACAGGGAGAGGGAGAACACATCTGGTTGATGATACGGTTCAAGAGACAAAGGAGAGACAGCAGCGCTTGGCTGTTGCTGGGAAGTGTGCTGTGTGTGTAGGAGAGCTCATCCAAGAGTGGTGTCCTGTTCTCCAGGACAGCAGTTCCATGGTCTCTCCTCTGCCCTGTGACTCTGCTCATCAGCTGCCTAGAGTGTTGTGGGTCAAGCTGACCAGCTGTCACGGGACAGCGCTGGAGGAGAAAAGTGGAAGCACAATACTGTATACGCGATGTGCGTGATCTTCCTGGTGGGTATGGGAGGTGAAAGCAACCCGTGTCAGTCTCGTGTTCAGTGTGTGAGACCTGACAGTCTGTAGGAGGGTAGATAAGGCTTGGTGTCCAGACCAAACTGGCAGTGGCTAACCTACATCTAAGCCTGAAAAGACCGAACGTGAAGCCTTTACAGCAGACTTTGGCTTCAAAGCGCTTATTGTTGTGGGATCAAGAAGAAATTCTTCACAAAGGACATGCCATGGGACCCATCTCTGCCCTACAGCATCCCATCATCTGTAGGGCATCCAGCATATTCACAAAGAAAGCCTGCAGTTACTCTGACAAGTCAGATAACAACATCACTATCAGTGTTCTCTATGACCCAGATGTGGGATGGCAACTGGTCAGGAGTGGTGAGCCATCGGCAGAACTGTGGGAGGGGGAAGGAGACTAAAAGCTCAAATTAAGATCTTTCAGAACATCTTCTCTTTTTCCAGCTGCAGCTGTCACACCACCTGTGCTTCTTAGTCCTGGTGAGTTTATTCTCAGTTCACAGCCAAATGTTGTGGGCCCCCCGCTTCCCACTCCTTGCCCATTCCCTTGCTCACCCAGAATCCTGCCTTCCCCGACTGCCCCTAACCGCAGCCCCGATGCCCAAAAGACTCCTCTCTATGCCTGTCTGTTTTGTCTGTGCGTCTGGCTGACACTATGGGATGTGAACAAGAGAAGTACAAGTCCTCTATAACTGTTGATGAAAGCTTGCGCCTGGCAGTCAGTCCTCTGAGTTCCCTTCCAGTTTCTCCCTGGGTAAATAGTACAATGTACTGGTTTACTGTGGTACAGGCAGGTTGCTGTATCAGAGGGAACAACAAAACAACCTCCTTTTGACCCCTTGCCATGGACATTAAAGAACCAGCGGTCTGGGGATGCTGTTTCTTAAAGGTGTCACTATGCCTTAATAAGAGGTAGTCACAGGCTCCTTCGCTTCTTGCCTAAGTGGGTGGCAATTACAGCAACTAAATACATTTACCCAACCTTTTGAATTATATGTCAAGATACCCTTACAGTGTAATTTTGAACAGTAGTGGCAATGCTTTATGGTAAAGCTTGGACAGATTTTTTGGCACTGTTGGCTGGGTAGCTGGCACTAGATTCATATTGGATTTGTACCTTCTTTTCTGGTTTCATGTCAGTAACAATGAAATCTTTTTCCACATTAGAAGTTACAATGGAGGGCTCTTGAAAGTGCTTTCCAGTTATTTGTTTTGAGTAAGCTGATGTCTAGGAAGGAACCATGGTAAATCACACTAACTTTGCTACCCTCTGTCTTCCAGTTCAGTCTGACAGTGAAACTACGACAGCTTCATCAGGTACGTTTAAGTTTGCTGCCTGCACCCCCTCCCAGACCCACTTTAACCCACACTGTTACCTCTCCAGGCAGGTGCTGGCTGAGCACTGAGTTTTGTCTCCTGGAAAATTCCCTTCACCCTGTTCCTTGAGTTAGAAGTACCGGAGAACGATGGTAGTGGAAGCAGAAGTCTTCCCCTGGGTGGCATGCCGAGGAGGGGAGGAACTGGCAGATCACCAGACCAGATACACTGGGTCAATATTCTGTCATTGTCAGTGGCTGAGACCTTGCATTTCAGAAGGAAATACAAGAAAACCCATCACAGTTAGCTACAGGGTTGATTGTCCAGAAAAGAAAGGAACTAGATTTGTGTACTGAGTTCTGAGATTGTAGATCTTTTAGAAACACGTGTCTTAAACATGCGACTACAGTTTACATTTTGTTTATTTGTGTCTGTCCGCTTTACAGCATGTGCCTTCTGTATTGAGGATTCCCAGTGGGCTTATTTTGCATTTCACTCAACTTTCCCTTACTTTTGTCTTATGAGGCAAGGGGATCAGAAATGTCTACCTTATTTCCCTCTTCTCTAAACCATCCCCACCTCTCACAAAAGAGTGCAAAATAATGGCTAGGGGCCTTCCCTAGAAGCCTGGAGGACAGTACCTAGTGATGAAGTCGTAAGTGTGCCAGAATGAGTGCCTCTGCCAGTGATGCTGGATTGCACCTCTCTCTGTGTGTGTTCCCAGATTGTCGTGAAGAAAAGTTCCCTTGCACGCGCCTGTACTCTGTTCACAAACCAGTAAAGCAGTGTATCAGCTACCTCTGTGTTACAAGGTAAGAAACCAGCAGTCTCTAAGAAAAGCCCTAAAAACTCTCCAGAAATGGCATGTCCAGTTCAGCAATTGTTTCATTTGAAGACTAGAGGTTCCCTCAGGGAACCAGTTGGTGAGATGCATCCTATCCTCAGAGTGTCCTTTTAGGGTGATTAATTAAAACAGCACAATAACTATTATTTGTGCAGCACTAGGGAGCTGTAATGTGCCCTATATCGTAATCCATATTTAAGGTATTTGGCCATTTCGTGAAGTCTTGACGAAGATTACTTTCCTATTGACAACAGCCTTGTTCTAGACTAACTAATCCTAAAAATTTAGGATTTGCCTCCTCATCAGTGACTATACATGTTTATTGCCTGTATCTTTTTTTCATTTCTTTGGGTCCGTGTGCCTTTCACTACTGTCCTTGGCGTGTTCCTGGTGATCCTTCAGCGTGCGTCGCATGTACATAATAAACAAGGAGGTGTGCTCTCGCATTGTCTGCAAGGAGAATGAGGTCATGCAAGGTGAGTGATAGCACAAGCTAACCTAGAATAGCTGTAGCCATCTGATAGAGTCTCCAAGCTACCTAATTACCCAACCCATATGTAGTAGTTTCCCTGGGCTTGGTTTGGGGGACCTGTAATGCAATGCAGCCTTGCATCCAGTATGCATGCCATGAAAAACACTGGGAAGTAGATATCATACTACCAAGTATGAAAGCTCTGCCTTCCTCAGTCTTGATCAAGCTCTGCTAGCCCCAGAAACACCGTTACTCAAAGTTGCATTCCTTTGAGGTTAAAGAGTAATGCTCAGTATTTCTATTCACAAATAGAAAAAGGATCCAGTCTAGATTTCTTATGCAGTCTTTGTTGCAGCAAAATACGAGTGATTTTAATATGTATTGTACATTAATAAAGCCAGAAGGAAATGAATAAAAGCCTAAGGACTTGTTCACTTGCTTCACGTATAAGAGGATTCAGCAGTTCCAACAGTTTCTGTAGATGAAGTGAAGGATGTACCTCTAACTATTTTGGTGGTGAAGAATTTGAAGGAAACTTTGATTATCTGTCAACCTGTGTGTGTCTGCTATGTCTTCAGATGAGATCTGTCGCCAGCTGGCTGGCCTTCCTTCTCGACGTCTCCGCCGATCTGGGCAACCCCTGCATCTCCCTTGCAGACAGCTCCTGGAGCAGCAGCAGCGCAGAAGGCCTGATGCTCTGTGAGCTGCCAACAGTAGGAGAGAAAAAGGAAGGGAGAGAAGAGAAATCATCATCCACTACCTACAACCCAAGACAAGTCCTTCTTGTTTGTGATTTCCCTGCCATTTCCTTGCTTCTCTGCCTTCCCCCACATCCTCTTCTTCAGGTGCTGCAGTACACAGAGTCCCCTCTCTGCTAGTCTGTTCATGGTGGCTGTTGTCATCTTCTAAATCTGTTGCTGAGGATGTGGGATGCTGTCCCCTCTTTTCTCTCAAACTCTGTTTGGCAGGCCATGAACTGCTTATTTCCCAGAGGTCCTTATAAATGTGCTGCATCTTCTTTTGCTTTGCCCCTGCAGAGAGACAGACGTGAGGACAGGATGTAGTCCTCTCCAATGGTACAGATGCCCTAAGCTGTGCCTCACGTGGAGGAGTGCAAGCCTAGGACTCCTGGCCTGGGTTTCTTACATGGCATCAGTGTGAGTTCAGATACGGTTAGTCAGCCTGAGCCTCTCTGGTCCTCCTGAGCCACTGAGTTTGCCGTGTGGTAGCACAGCCTCCTCCTGTGTCTGCTGCCCTCAGAGAAGTGACAGAACTGGGAGATGAGCTGTCCTCAACCCAAGGCAAACCTCATTGTCCCTGTATGGCAGCAGATCATTTATAACTACCTCTGGGAAGTTCTTTGTCTCAAGTCCATTGCCTCCCTCACACACAACTGCTACCAAAAGGAAGAATTCTGGATTTAGTGTGGCATTATCTTTTTTTCAAGAAGATTATGTTGGATTAGAGTGCTGCCTCTTCCTCTCCCTCCTCTCCTCTCCCCCATTCTGTCCCTCCCTTTCCGTTGAAGAAATCTCTTGATGCCCATTCCAGGCAAGTTCCAGGGAGCAGTAAGCAGGGCTGCCTCCGCTCCTAAGCCCAAGAAAGCCCATGAAGAACCTCTGTGTCCTCGCAGTACTGGGAACTTGCAATGAATTAGCTTGTCCTGGTGACTTGTCTTGGCCTGGCTACCTCCACACTCCAGTTGCTGAGCCTGCTTTCAGTAGCTCCACTTGAGTTCCTACCTCCTGACCTGGGAGCTCCAGCACAAAGCAGAAAGGAGTCACAAATTGGAATGGGATGTTGGAGAAGAATTGTTCTCTGGGATCCCTGGGTTTTCCTGCAGGTTCTCTGGCTGTGCTGACCTGCACAGAGCCAGGTGCTGGTGGGGAGGTAAACGTATCTGCAGGTATAAGCACTTATAGAGGCAGGCCAACCTGGGGAAAAGAATTCACTCTGGTAGCATGGGATGTCTGCGGTCTGCTCGAGAACTTTGTTTTCCAGATATATAGAGAACATTTCCAGGTATATGGGCAGTTTTCACTATGAGACGGGGTAGGGTAAGTGGGGAAGAGCTGTCTGAAGTGTATTAATCACTCTATGTGACTCTCAGTGGCATGATTCTGTGGGGCACTGGAGCTGAGCAGCTTAGCTCACTGCAGCAGATCAGCAAGACCCTGTCTCTAGGATCTCTAAGTGTTGTTTCCAACTAACAGAAAGCCAGTTTGCTAGTTTTCACCCCCATCGCATAATGTACTCGCCTGCTGAACTGAGTACCGTTCAGCCTTGCAGGAGCACTGGTGTGCTGCACAGGGCCAGGGTCACACAATATAGGGGACAGTTTGCTGCACAGAGGCAGACGTTTCTGAAAAAAAGAGCAAAACAATTAAGGTAAGAGCCTCTCCCCAGGACTCAGATTTCTGCTGTATGCAGCAAGAAGCTGGTGATATTCTCTGTGTAGGGGAAGACACCCTGTGCAGACACAGATTTGTTCCATATAAGGTCAAAATTGGCCATCGATGGGCTAAATCTCTCTGTATTAACCCACTATACAGGAGAAAGAATTCCAAGTTATGCGGTGACTGGAATTTCACCCTATACATAGGGGCATCACACCCCTACACAGAGGATGATGGTCCTCTTGAATACTCGAGGCTCATGAGACTAGGGATGGAGGAGGAATTTCTCTGTACTGAGAATATGCACATTTTTGTAGGGAGGAAGGCAGTGAGAGCTTGATCTCAAAGACATTCAAGCCACTGGCAGCCACTGACTTCTATGCTGGGACGCCT
The DNA here is from genome assembly GCF_964188355.1 of Buteo buteo. Lineage (NCBI taxonomy): Eukaryota > Metazoa > Chordata > Aves > Accipitriformes > Accipitridae > Buteo > Buteo buteo. Next base: position 21,400,424 of record NC_134189.1, on the reverse strand, counting down.
GTGGAGTTTGCCTGTGTGGAGGAAGGTAGGATGGAGATGAGGTGTTAGAGGGAGCTCTTGGAAATCGGACTAGGCCAAGTCTCCACTCTGTATTTAGAGTTGAATGTAAGCTGATATAGATATAGATATATAACTGTGTAACATTGCTACTGTACAGTATATAGAAATTTAACATTCATACAGTTTGGGGAGTGGTTAGAAGCCTTTCTGTTGCTTGCTTTCAGCAGGGACGGGAAGAGGTGCTCCTTTCCAGGAGAACACTGTTTTAATGCTAGAGTCCATATAATGCACACAAAAATATTAAAAGAAAATTTATTTCCTGTTATTCTTGGCAACTCTCATGTGTTTGGGTTTATTTGTCTCTAGCTGTATTTCCTCCAGATTTGTGGGCAGACTTGACTCCAGCCCAAATCTGTCATTTGGACCTCTTTATTCCCTGCTAGCCCAGTCCTCTCCTGCCACCCTCCTTTCACTCGTGAATCACAGGTCTTCCTGGGAGGTCATTATTTTTTCTAGAGATACAGAAAATTATCTTCAGCATTTTTTTTCCATGGATAGCTGGGCTAGATTTTCCTGACAGTTGATAGCCGCTGAGCACAGGGATAACTCCTCCCAGCCCGTGAGATTTGTGCTGAGAACACATCTTCTCGCTGTGCATGTGCCATGATTTGCTGGTGGAGAATTACCATCTCCAAGTAAAATAGTAAGATGGCTGACTTAAGAGAAGAACTGTGATAAATCATCTCATAAGCAAAGAAGAATTTGTTTGCTAGAGCCATTTAACTCAGTAATGGGAATAACTGAAATTAAATACATTAAAAATTACACATCTAGGTCAAAAAGATTAGGAAAATTTCTTTTTCATTGAATTTCTGACTTTTGCATAGATTCATCAGGCACTGACTGTACATCATGTTTTGGTTGAAAAGATGGAGCACTCAGAGCATGGGAGACTCCAGGCAGCAGCTTCATGTGCAAGCAGTCAAGTCTGCATTTAGATGGTATTTGTAGAACAAAAGTGGCTGTGGCCCAAATTACCCATTGAACTGCCTCTGACAGTGCCCCATCGTTCTTCAGGACTAAACCACACAATGCAGGTTATTGCACAACACCATCCCCTGGAATCGATGCTCCTTCCTGGCTAACGCTGCGGTGTCCCTGTCTCGGACCCTTACAATCAAAACGGCCTCAGCCCCCGGGACTGTCGATGTTGCTCCTGTCTACACAGGCCTGATCCTGCTCTGACTGATGAGCTCTTGGCCTTTGCAGTCTTGATCTATCGGCACGTTCCACCGACTGTGTGAGCAGTTTACGACATATGCCATCGACTTTTTGTAATTCGGTTTGTTCTTCCCTTTCCTTACAGTACCGGAGTCCACAGACAGGCTTCCCCATCTTCATTAGCACTTATCCCATACACAGATTTATTTCCCCTGCCATTCCAACCTGAATTGTCACGGTGCTGCGTTGCTGGTCTCTTATCCCATACACAGATTTATTTCCCCTGCCATTCCAACCTGAATTGTCACGGTGCTGCGTTGCTGGTCTCTGGACGTTGCCTTCTCTTGGAAGCTGGGGAAATGGTTTTAAATACAGGTCCAGCTAGGTCTGTTTCCCATGAAGTTGGACTAGCCAGGGTCCCATTTTAGAAGCATGATCTACAGTTTGTGGCCGATTCTCATAAACTCTTCTGACCTGGAGCGGGAGTTAGATGGCCTGCAGTCACTTCCCACACAATGGTTCTTCTCGCTCATTTTGCTGTCGCGGCTCCAGAGAACTGGTCGGTGTTGCCAGTCTGAAGGCTGCTGTTTCCAGGCCGGTGCTCCGATGCCTGGTCCCCAGTTTGAAGTGGTACCTCACTTTGCTGGGCATACGGAGCTGGAGCTCCCTGCGAGGGAAGGCGGCCACACCGAGGGCTTTCTGCCGCGCCTGGAAAACAAGGGTTGTTCCACCTTCCCACCTCTCCTTCTCCTCTTCGTTCTCTGCCTCTGTTTTCCTCATCTCTCCTCTTCCTTCTCTGTTCATAGGTTCACCTTGCAGCAAGAAACACGGCGAGGAGCACGGTGGGGCGGCAGGAAGGGTGCCCGATGTGGCGTTGCCAATTGGGGCTGGGGGCCGTGCTCGGCCCACGCCAGCTCTCCTTTTCTCTTGCCCTCCAGTCCTCACGCGCTGTGGCTCCCTCAGCTGCCAAGCTCGGGATTTTCTGAAGGGAAGGACGTGCCGGTCGGAGCAGGGAGGGGAGAACGGCACCTCGGGTCGACTCGTGCGCTGTGGGGACAGCAACCGCGTCTCTTGAGGTGGCAGCCCCAGGTTGCAGCAGCAAGGCGAGGAGGAGGGGGAATGCTGCAGGAAAGCAGGGGGAGCTTGGCGGAAGCAGCTGCCAAGTCGCCCGGCAGCTCCGTGTTGCCTGGATCTTGTCCACGAGAACCCACAGCCTGAACGAAACGTGCTGTCGTCAGGCCTCTCGGCTCGGAGGGATCCCCCAAAGAGCGTGCTGCTGGTGGGGTGGGGGCTGGTCCTTCACGGGGGGCAGCGGTGCTTGCAACCCATCCAGAAAGAGCACCTCTATCACATAAAGAATAGCTGGGTTGAAACCAAGAGGGACTTTACTTTAAAATTTTTTAAAAGTTGTTTTTTTTAAAAAAAAATTTTTTTAAAAGGTGCCCGATCCCATTACATTTACTCTTGGCACCACATGGTCTGACATTGTTTGACAAGGTGCATTTGTCCAGTTGTGAACAGCCCCTTGACTGGGGCACACAAAATCTGAATTCTATTTCTGGATCTCCTCTTCACCTCCTGCTCTTTGATCTTCAGCATATTGCTTTGTTTCTCTCTGTTCCCTGCCATTCTTAGCCCTTGTAATGTAGCAAGCTGGCATAAACTCCCACAAAATAGAAAGCTGGAGTTTAGTCCATTAAAAAAAAGCTATTAAAAAAGTGTGTGAAACATCATGAGTGAATTTGATTGTCTACCTTTGTTATTAGTGTAAATGATTTTTTTCAAACAAAAATGTTTTCAATAATATAAATTATGTCAGTTAAAATGCAAGCCATATATACTTGTTGCTACTATGTTGAAGTATAGAAAAAAACTGAATTGGTGAAAGTCGTCAGTAGAGCAAAGCTCCATTTAATGAATAAATTCTCTTTCAGAATGCTGTTTGGGGCATTTTACTAAGATTGCAATTTCCATACAAATACAGCTTGTCACGAAGTAGACATTAACAAAAAAAAAAGTAATAAATAAACATATGTAATTCAGTGTGTCTAAATAATAAGTAATGTGAGAACTCACCTGCTTAAATATAAGAATAAATGTGCATGAAGCTGTGCATTTTTTAAAATAAATGTCCTTATTGAGATAGTATACCTTCCCAGTTAAGATCATAGATAAAATTATGTCGAAAGTTAGCAAGCAGAGCTAACTTCAAAGCTCATCAGATTGCTCAGAGCCTTGTCCAGCTGAATTTTGAAAAAATTGGCAAGGATGGAGAACCCACAACCTGTTCCAGTGCTGCACCACGCTGAAGATGGAGAATATTTTCCTGATGTCAGATCAGAAATTCCTTTGTTGCAGCTTTCGTCTGTTGCCTCTATTCTTTTTTGCTGTGCACCTCTGAGCAGACTCTGTCTCCATCTCCCCTACAAAACTGTTGCAGGCAATTGAAGAAAATAGCAAGAAGAAACATTTAATTCATACAAAGCCTGAGTTTTATTGCAAACCAAGGAATTTTAATTATTACAATTAATTATCTTCCTTTGGGGAAACTGTGTTAAAAAATGCAAAACATGATGAAAATCAATGATTCAATTAAAGGATTTACACTCCGTGTCCCTGAAGCAGGAGACTTTGCCTGTGCTCATGCAGCATCTACTTCTTGTGCACTACCTTCTCAGCCTGAGGCCACTTTCACTTTCTCTGCCTTGGGTTTGGTAGCCTTGGGTTTCACAGTTTTACCCATAGCTGGATCTTTGCCTTTTTTGGTCTGTCAGCTCTCATATTCTCTAAGCTCTTGATTGCTTTCTTGGCCATGGGGGCTGCCAGTTTCTTGGCTTTCCTTGGGATTTCCTTCACAGACACATATAATCTGGGCTTCTTGGCAGTGCCAGTCAAGGGTCAGGTGGTTCTTGGCCTTTGCTGCCTTCTTGGCACCTTCCTCTTGGCTTGTTGTTGAGTTTAAAGGAGCTAGAAGTACCAAGCCCTCTTGTGTTGCCCTTGTCCAGGCTCCTGAGCCCCAGCCTGGTGCAGCTGTTGCCCTTCTGTACCGCGTAGACTCCAGTGGTGAGAGAAAGTTCTTCTTGGAGACAGTCATCGCCCTCATAATCAGCCCTCCTGGAGGCTGGGAACTTGCAGGATTTGGGTCCTCCCCCCCCTTCTCTGGCGTCTTAGCCAATGCCTTAGAAGCTGGAGCAGCAGTCGCACGTGCCGCAGCAGCAGTTGCTTCAAACATGACAGCCAGGACAGCCTGCCAACGTGACGTCTTGACCAAGGTTTTGGTTTCACACTGATGCACGTGTCAGCATGCCACCTCTTGTACGGGGTGCCTTGTACCTACAAAGCCTTTCCATGCTGAAGGCATTCCTGTGGGGCTTACTGCTCTGGCTCTTCCCTTGTAGCACCAAAGTCAGATGGTGTTAGAACGCACCCACTGGAAAATGCTTGCACCTCACTGTGTCTCTTGCCTGGGTCCCAAATAGCACAGACCAGCCGGAGCAAGCTGCGTTGGCCATTATTATGGATTAACAAATGAAACCTGTTTTCTTCCACAGCCTAGACTTAGCCTCCAGCCTGGTCCTTGCTGTGGAGGAAGGGTTCAAAAGAGTTTCTTTTCTGCCTGGTGCAGTGTGAATGTAGTCAGAGACTCTCCACACCATGGTCACAAAGAATTTTCTCATGAGGTCTGCTTGAGGCCAGCACTATCATTACACCATTTCTCTTGGCTCCATTGTCCATCAGCTGGTATCTTTGTAGTTTCCCTTTGCTTTAATTTAGGAAAGGTGTCTGAACTCTTCATAGTCTCTGCAAGCCCCTTTGCCATTGCTGTTCCCTGAGAGTCCCCAGGGGCACTGCTTCAGGGGAGATTTTTGCCTCTCCGATCTGTGAGCTTTTTGGTCTCATCATCAGTTTTCCAAATTGGGACGGGAGCAAGCTAGCCACCTGAAAGTAAATGTGCCTGTGCCCTACCCTACCTGTACCTGCACGGAAATGATAGAAGAGATGAGTGGACATGGTGTCCCCTCACTGGGTACAGACCGGGCAAAGGGAAATTAACTGGTTGTGCGTGTGAATGCAAGAGCTGTGGGTTTTAGTGAGATATATTTGTTTGGAGGACACATCTGAGTGGGAAGCAGAAGCAATGCTACAAGCATTGTCTAAAACCAGCGGGCACCAGTGAATTAAAATTTCTGATAATAGTAATTCATAATCAGTAGTTTCCCAGGGTCTTTGTTTCCCCTTCAGACTCTTCCTCTTCTTTCTCTCCTCTGCTTTCCAGGAGCTTCTACCAGCCTTTTCTTCCAAGCAGAACCCATGCTTTTGGCTGGAACATGAAAGGGTATTTTTAAACTCTACGAAATCAGCTGGGAAGTCCTCCTCAGACTCTTGGATACCATCCTCTGCCCGGGCAGCTAGATCAAGTGTGTCACAACTCTGACTTCGCTCCTTACAGCAGAAACTTGGGAGCCTCCCATGCGGTCATGGCTAAAGAAATAGCTGATGCTAACAGTTAACACAGCCAGGCATGGCAGTGCACTAGCAAGGAAGGAAGACAGCAGAGATACCACAGCAAAGGAGATGATCCTCATCATGCAATAAGAATCACTTTTCACCCCCTTCTCCCTCACTTCATTGGCCTCAGGATGGTTCCCCATTCCACCCCCACTGCCAAGAGCACTGGGCCCCCTGGAAGAGGATCAGGGTGTCAGGGGCAGACCCTAATTCTACTGTCCAACACTTTGGTGTTAGGGAGTAGAGGTTAGTGGTGGCATCCCACACACCCTCTGGATGTGGCCAGTGATGAGAGCATAGGAGCAGCTCTGAACTCAGGGGGGCGAGGAAGACAAGAAGTAGCAAGGCTATCTTGAATCTTCTGAAAATGCTTGCTTTGTTGATAAGAAAACTTTGTAAGATGCAAGAACACTGCTCATGAGGACCTTCAGCCATGGAAAGCTTGTATAACTGCAGGGAACTCAACACATGACTGCAAGCCAAGGACCATGCAACATGCTGCTCTTTGGCGAGCTCCCAAGCAGTTCTGTCCCAGCCTCTCCAGCAAAGGACTTCTCCAAAGACAACAGGGAAATTAAAATCAGGATTTACCACCCAGGCCCCAGGTGCAAGTTCTTTTTGCACTCAGTAGCACGAGCTGCAGCAACTGCACAAACAGGAGCTAATAACAGGCGACTTTGGTCTGTGAAACCATAACCACAGCTAGAAGGTGAGTTTCATTGTGAAAAACTGCGGTGCAAAACTGGGTTTCTCCCCATGACTAGCAGATGATTGCAGAGATACGGAGCTAGAGACTTCCATTAAGGAGGGGGCAGATGTGATTGGGAGCAGGGTCTGGGGTGCCCAGACCAGCGGGCTGAGCTGTAGGAGGGTGGAGGAACACTGGAACGCAGCCTGCAGCTCCCTGTGCAAAATGAATGTGTTCTCCGGGTCTGCGCAGCACGGAGCCAGAAGCCAAGTCAGGGCGTGCTGGAGGCGGGAGCTGCGTGCGCTGCAGTGGGAAGCAGCAAGGTGCAAGCAGCTCTGGTGGGTGCTTCCCCACCCCCAGCTCTCAGCATGGGGAAGGGCATTCTGCTTTGATCGAAGACTGTGTTTTTCTTAGTGTAAATGAGATAAGCTGCCAACCGTGCCACGGCCTCAGGCTAGAGAAGACGCTTGAAGACATTTGGTGCAAGTACTTGGATTTTGGTCACATTTCTTACCTGCGTTCATGATGGGAAGCCATTCACTAGGTCTCAAGCTTCTCAACCCAACCCAGCCCCTTTCCTCCCTTCCTGCTGGCGATCCCAGCAGGTGTCAGTCACTGGTAGCAAGGGATGGAACTGCTGCTGCCTGGAGACATAGTGGGGGGAATTAACACAGGCAGGGAGAAAAAAAAATTGTGGGGTCACAGAGGCAGGATTAAGGGTCATTAGTTTCTATAAGGAGCCCCAGGCTGGGCTAGCAGAGAGCTGCAGGGCAGGAATGAGAGGCACTCACAGGACTGCGGTTGAAAAATGTGTACTCAATTCAATAGTTTCGCCCTCATTTGCCTCATCCTCCAGCACCAAAACAAGCTCAACAGTGGAATAAAATAAACCATGAGTCAAGTCTCCAGGTAAAGGTTTTGCAGTGCAAGACTGGAAAGCCAAATTACTAGTAAAAATGCATAATAACGTATAAACTTAGTGCACACCCAGCACCCAGATGCCCTCAGTTATGCATCAGTGGCATCATCTACAATTCTGCAGCATGCAGCAGCCCAGGCAGCACAGCGCAGGCATCCAGGATTCATAAACCCACGCTCCCAGCTGCACTCCCACGCATCCTGAACTCCTGCCTTCTCTCCTTCCCACTTCCCTCTCATGACCTGGGATCCCTGTTCTCGTCCATCGTTAGATGCAGCCTCAGTGACACCCACCCCACAGTGTTTTAGATTTGTGTTAGCAACCCCCCCACACCACACACCTCCCTCCTGGTGATGTCCACCCCGGGCAGACCTCATAGACGTCCTCACAGCCTTCCTACATCTCCGCGGTGCTCCATATCCCGCACCACGGAAAGCAGTGCTTCGTCATGCAACTGCTGAAACCTTCTCCCCCGGCATGGCATCCACAGCTGTGTCACAAGATGAGTTGATAGCTCTAGGGACAAGGTCCTTTGCCTCATGTCCTAGACAGCAAGCTGCCTCTACATCTAGTGTGGATTTTTTTTACACCCAGGACTGGAGTAATGAGAGTGGTCTGCCTGGCAGAGGCACCTGAGCGAGTGCATTACCTATGTGTTGGGTCTGCCATTCAAAATAGGGTGATGAATCTTTGTGGAATGAACACAGAATATAATGTAACGTGCTTATAATAAAAAAATGCTTTAATATATGCTTATGCTTAATATATGTTTATAATAAATAAGCATATCACATTATATGTGCTTATAATAAATAAGCGCATCGGCTTATTTATTTGCCTGTGTCTAACTGCAAGGAGCTCTACCGTTCCCCTGCTCGAGGTCTCTGTGCAAGTCAGTGTCCGTGGTACATCAGCACTTGTTGAGCAGAGAAAGTTTTTCTGCTTGAGGTTTTTGCTTGAGGCGAGGGGAAGCAGGTGTCTGCGTTTCTTGTGTTCAGCACAAGAACCAACCAACTGGTGATGTTGGCGCTTGTTTCAAAATGCGATTTCTGAGCAAAGGGTGAATGGAAAAAATAAATATGTATTTATATCAGTACACACCAACACATGACTTCCTGTTGACTAAACAAGCAACCTCTCCTCTGCTTTGGGGCTAGGTAATTACTTTTAATTATTCACCACATTTTTGCTCTCTGATTTCTTATCAGCTTGCTTTCTGAATCTTTAGTAACAGTAATGGTGATATTCCTCTTCCTCCCCTACGCGGCTCTTCAGCCTGCTGTTATTCGTTGTTCTCACTTCAAGACATGGAGTAGACCCTGAGCACAAGAAACCTGAAGGGATGCTGGAACATCCTTCTGTGATCCTGATAAGCTGGAGCAGTGTCTCTTGCTAGATAACACTCCAAAACCACCAGCACAGGGACCCTTCCTCGCCTTCCCCACTAGCCTGTAACTTTGACCCGGGCTTTGATCAGAAACAGATGGAGTCTTCTTCATTAAAATTGTTTTTCTTTCCCATCCCCAGTCCCTTCTCCAAGTAAGTTTGCATTGAGAAGAAAGGAAGGAAAGCCAGTGTTCAGCATCTCTCCTCAGGTGTATTAGCTCCCAGCCAAAAGGGTCCCCACCATACATTAAAGATTTGGCAATTTACAGCCAGGGAGGAAGCTGCACTAGCAGCTAGATCAGGCATCAACCACCTTTCCGTGGTTTTCCAAACTATTTTCTTTTTAACCAGAGCAGAAGTGACAGCTGCTATTGAGCAAGATCTTGCCTTGGCAAGAGACTGCAGCTCCTGCTTTAGGCAGAACTGCAGAGGAGCTGAGGGTCCCTCTCGAGATGTCACCCTGGACTTGCTATCAGACACTAAACACACATCCACACCAAGACATTTCTGCTCTGGGGATTAGAGCTGGAGGCAGAGAATCACTGCCACTGACTTTGTGCAGTCGCACCTGCAGTGTGAGGGAAGTTACCGGTGTAAATGAAGGGTGTTAGAAAGCCTACATCAGTATTTAGACCTAAGAACCCTGCCAAAGAGTCACATAAATATAGTTCATCTGTTCATTCATTCATTCATTCTTTCTTTTTCATCTCTGTGGAGAGCAAAGAGGCTTTCAACATTTAAGGAAAAGAGCTGACGTTTTAAACATGGAGGAATGAATTCCACTTACAGGCAGGACCAGAGAAAGGATCTAGTTAAACATTTTATGAGACTTGACATGTTAAACCGTTGTGAAAATCATTACACACAAATTTTATTTATGGGGAAGAACAGGCTGGCCATGAAGATATTTCTTGACTCCTTTCAGAGCAGAAAATGTTATGTAAAATTTTCTGCAAGCTTTTGGCTATGGAAATTAGGAGCCAGAACAAGAATAAAGCTGAAACTACCTTAATTTATCTGATGAAACACAAACAGTTGTGATCTCTAAGAAGCAAATTTCCCGGGGCGTGTTGCTATTTTTCTCTTTTTTTTATGTCCTGTGTAACAAACATCCTCCTTGCATTATTAAAAGAAAAAACTAGTATGAAAGGGGGACAAAACGCCTCTTGGTCTGACCTAGGAGATTTGTCACGAGGTGCTGCTAGGGCAAAGGCTGATGGGGGACAGCTGTGTCATCAGCAGGAGTCTCCTCTTTGACTCCGTTGGGTAGGACAGGGATTGGCAAGGATTGCAGCCTCTTCTAGCTTTGGTCAAAAGCTGGGAGCCAGATCCTCAAAGAGGGTAATTGCCACAACTCTTGAGACCAATGCAGCTGCCCGAATGTGGACTGGTTGAGTGTGTGCCCTACCCAGACATGTCCCCAGGGAGCAGGACAGCCCAGCCCTGGACGTCCCAGGAGTGCTTCTCCTTTTCCTGAAGCGTGCCATGCCAGCCGCTCTCAAAGACAAAAACTCTCAAAGTGCTGGGCTAGAGAGTCGTCTGCTCTGTTCTGGCAACTCATCTCTCCTTTTCATGTTTTTGCATATACTGGTTTCACACAGTCCTAGCGTGCTGAAAGCCAGTAAAATTAATAAGGAAAGTAAATCAAGCGGAGAAAAAACGAAGAACTACCCTAGCGTGAGGTAAACAAAAGCCCTTTTTCTCAGCCGTCGCGCTGACCCTGCCCCGCTTGAGGAAGAAACGGAGCAGAATATCCCCCGGCTGCCCGCTCAGCACCCTGCCCGGCCGAAGCGGCTGCCCCGTCCCGTGCCCCTGAGCCCTGCGGAGGGGACGGGTGCCTGGGCAGGGGCTGTGGGGCCGCGGTGGAGCGGAGCCCGGGCGGCAGGGAGCCGCGCTGGCCGAGCGGAGACTGCGCATCCTGAGCGTGAACCCGGGCATGACGGCACGCAACGGCACGCCGGCTGGGCGCAGCCGTCGGGCAGAGGGGTCCCGGCAGCCACCCTGCCGCCGGTGGATCGCGGCACCGGTGCCGCCCGGAACGGCGGGATCCGGCCCTGAGTCATTGCCCACCCGTGCTTTGTGTACAGCTTTGCAAACGCGGGGCTGCCGCCGCTCCCGGCGTGTTGACGCGGCTCAGGCGCGTTCAGGTGCCGAAGCGGGGGCAGGTGCTCCCCGTCAAACCCCGGGCTCTCTCTGGAGCTGGGTCCCTCTCACTCTCCTCTTCGGCTTCGGTGTTGCCCCGTGCTGCCAAGAAGGGGGACGCGGAGGAGCGGGGGGGAAGCCTGCCGACAATTCGGTGTTTCCCGAGCTCCCTCTGCGCCGGGGCAAGGCACGGTCACCATCTTCACGGCACAGCTGCGTGACCCGAGGCCCGGAGGGATAGTGTGGTTTTGCCCACATTCACGTTAGTGGTACACAAGCTCCCAGGCCCCCCCTCTAACCACTAGACAATGCTTCCTGCCTCGTTATGTTATTGATATTAATTCAGAATAATTTTGCAGGCGGGGAGGGCCCAATGGGGAGTGCAGCGGGGGGAGGCGACCAATGGGTGCTGAGCATCTTTCAGAACTGATGCCCCTTCGCATCTCAACCCTTTGCTCTCCAGCTCCTGAGACCTTCCTAACTCCTCCCTCAACCACACCCCGACGAAAGCCAGCCGGGGTAGATAGGGGTGAATGGGGAGGGGACACACGGGGCAGTCCACCTTTCTGCACATCAAGTCAGAGGGCTGCACAGACGGAGCCTGCAAGACAACCTATCCCATCACCTGAGAGACACCCTGGCAGTCATGGACAGGTAAAATGAGTGCCTCCGGTTTCTTGCTCGTCTAAGAAACAAGGGTCTTTCTCTTAGAATTAACCTGCTCTCTGTTTGGTGCTCACCGTCCCTTTCCCTTTCTCCATCTGACTCAGTCATCTAACTCCCCACCCCGTCCTGCTCTTGCACCTTGCATCTCTGTGTCTCCGTCATTCTTTCTCTTTGACTATCTGCCACCCTGTACTCTTTTCCCTTTCTGTCATTTCTCTTTCTCATGACTATTCTCTGTTCCTTTTCATAGTTTTTCTTTTCTAGAAACAAAAGAACATAACAGAAAGATGAACACTCAGATGCTATCCGCCGCTTAAGCACCTCAATCCCTGCCCACTCTTCTCCTCATCCACTTACTCTTTCTGTTGCACCAGATTTCTGTCTTACTGTGTTTCTGCTGCTCACACCCTTGTGCTCATAAGCGCAGACTGTTCCAGCATTGGATTCCTCTACTTGCACTGCAATTACTCTGCAGCTAATTATCACTAATCACTCCTCACAACTGCATCTCATTCACACACTCAGGGGCCTTCACTCTGACTTGAGGATTGGCTTCATGAATCTTTATTTGAGGAGAAGTTCTCTGTTCAATCTACTTCTTCAGTGCCCGGGTATAATCACAGCTCCTGTGGCCTTGCTGCTTTCCCTTGAGCTATGCTATAGCTATAGGAGTTGCAGATGTATCCAGCAGTTTGTACCTAACTGCACATCTGCTCAGTTGCTCCCCACAACATCTGTTTATTCATTATTATTCTTCTTATACCAGCCACGTTCTGAAATCCTCCCTCGCAAAAAAAAAACCTGGGATGGTGAACTCCAGAGAGAAGGGAAAACAGGAACTGTGATTCAAAATTGTCTTCACTTTGTTCTGAAAAATAACCCCAGTGATCATAATTTTATTTTTCTGGGTTTTGGGGTCATTCCTTGTTCTTCACTCTTATTTGCATCCACGTGCTGCTCCACAGGGGCAAAACCATTTAATAGAGAAAAATGGGAAGAAGTGAGAAAAGGGACAGTTAGAAGAAGAATCAGAAACATTTTGAAAGCAAGCGTTTTTGCCCCAAAATTCACAAAAAAAAAAGAAAAGGGAAAGTCTGTTTTCCCTAAAGTTTCTGATGTGTTGAAAAGCATTTTTCCATGTGGGCTTTGATGAAACATCAAAATAATTGTCACTGTTTTTCACCTGGCTTATATGGTTCTTCAACAAGCGACTGCATTTTTCCCAATTCCTCTGCTCTGTTTTCTGCTGTTGTGGCACAGCCCGGGTAAGAGCTTTCCAAGCCTCTGGCCTATCATACCTGCTCATTTCCCGCGCGATCGTCTGGGCTATCCTCTCTGGACAACCTGAGGACGTGTCACACATAGAAGGGGTATCCCCTCTCCAGCACCTCTGTTAGGGGGGAGAGTCTTCCCCACATCCCTGCAATAACACACATCTAACAGGGGGAAGCCTGAGGTGAACCCCTGGATGACAGTTTTGTGAAGGGACCAACATATGTGTGTGTTAGGGAATAGATATGTTCAGAACTGTTTGTACAAAGGCAGGGAAATAGGGTGAATCTAAGGTGGTAGGAAGTGGGGCGGCTCTAAGTGTGAGAAATAAATCAAAACTGATGTTGAAGAACCTACAAGGGGTATGGGAAATGCACCCAGCAGGAACTGCCAGAGAAAGGGGTGATGAAATGCAGTGGGATCAGTTTGTGCTCTTCTCCTGACACAACCTGCAAGCCCAGCGGTGCGGGACTGTGGCAGCGCTTCCAGGACAGGCCTCCAAGAACTGCCTGAGGCTGTTGCTGGGCTGAGTAAAATGCTCCGTAGGAATGCTTTGCGCTCTGAGTGTGTGCAGGACTCTGCAGAGCCTTGTCTTCTCTACGGACTTTCTCCTAGCAGGAGACGTGCCGTAACTCCCATGGGATCTACTTCTCTAGGAGCATGTCTGTATGAAGCACGGCATAACTGAGTATGTGTGTCGTCGCTCTTTCTGTGCGAGCGGGACAGGTATTTTTTTTGCACCGCAGGCTGAGGGTGACACAGCAGGAAAGAGGATGTGTGCAGGTGGCTTGCCTATCTGTAGGACAATCAGAGTAGCATGGGTGCTTGAGGGAAGAGCGTGCCTCTCTGGCAATGATGCAGCGTGAGGTGCAATAGGGAGTGCTACAGGAGAGCAAAGCACGTGCGCTGGGTAGCAGAAGGCAAGAGGATGTGCATGGCTGTATGAATGAGTCCTGAGCACCTGTGGTGCAGCAGCCGTGTGTGAGGGTGCACGATGGGCAGAAGCTCCTGGAGGAGCGGAGAGGATGCCGCTGTCAGCTGGAGATTAAGTGCTCTGCGGTGCTCAGGCTTTATGGTGGCATTAGCAAACAGTTGAAGGGTGTTTGTATAAAAAAACTTTTCCTTTCTCAGACTCTCAGATTTAAAACGGATTTAAGTTCCTAACAAACCCAATTCCCCTTTCCTACACCTCACTGGAGGCCCCCCAAAAAACCCAGCTCTGTATCTCTTAAAACTGTCCCCATCTCCCTGCTGAACATCAGCCTATCGGAGGGAAAAGATGACAAAGGATGTGATTATTTTTAACCCATTCGCTTCTGTTTTGCATTGCTGTGGGGGAGGTGAGTATCTCACCTCAATGAACACAGCTGGTCTCAGCTGCCTGTGTACCTCCACTTGGCAGCGAGGCTGTTAGATACGACTCACGACTACCTTACCCTCCCCGTGCTCCTGCTGCCTCCCCAGCAGGATCTCTGGGCACGGGAGCAGGCCTGCCTAATGTGGGAATGGTACTTGTGCTTGCAGAGCTGTCAGCGTGTCTACCCCATTATGTATTAGGTCAGCTAGTGTATGGCACCTTACCCGAGCCCCCAGCCCTGCACATTTTCAACCGTGCTCTTCTTTTGGGCAATGCTGGGAAGAAACTCTGTCCAGTCTTCTCTAAAGAGGGTCTAATTCGATCCATCCCTTGCCCCACTGGCTTTTCAGGGTTTCATACAGCAAAAATTATCTTTCTTGATGACTGAACTTCAGACCTTCTCATCTTCCCAGTTCTTCTCAGATGCCTTCATCCTTCTCCCTCACTGGTGTCCATCTTTTGGATATCTGCAGATATTTTCACACTCTACCCAGCCATAGTTGCTGTTTGACTAATCACTACTAATTCATTTACTGTTTCCACTCACAAGGTCACTTGCTTCATCCCCACAGTCAAGTCTGCACCCTTTCCCTAACACATTGCATGCAAATTACCGATGCTCGTCTTGTACTGAGAGGCCTGGACACGAGGAGGATATTTTTGGTGCTAAGCCCTCCACAAAGAGATGGCCAACTGCTGGCTCCAGGGTGGGGCTAATGTAAACTCTCTCTTGTCTTCTCCTGCAGCCTCCTGATGAAGAGGAAACTCTTCCTCTACAACTTCAAGAACCTGCGCTGGGCCAAGGGCCGGCGCGAAACCTACCTCTGCTATGTTGTAAAGCGCCGTGACAGCGCTACGTCGTGCTCCCTGGACTTCGGATACCTGCGCAATAAGGTACGGGAACGCCTTGGCATCCTGTTCTTACGTCCATGCTGAGGTGCCTGCAGCTCCAGATCGCCTTGGGCAGCAGGGAAAGGAGGGCTGCGACAGCAACGCAGGCACTGGCACACGCGTCCACAAGCACGGACGCTGCACTGGTTGGGGGGTGCAGCCTCCAGGTAAACCTGTACTTTATGCTACCCGCAAGTGCGTTACCAGCAAGACACCCATACTCTCTGCTGCTTTACTAGTCTACCTACTTTTCCACCTAGCTCCCACCCGTTCCTCTTGTACGTCCCCACGCATCGGTGTGCTCCTGTGCTTTCCTAGCCAGCCTTCTGCTTCCCTACCGCTGCGCCTTCTCCCTCGGCGCGCTGACCCTGGGACCTCCCCCCACCTTGTTTCTCCCCCCCTCACACCCCATCCAGCCCACACCTCCCTCCTCGCCCCTCGTACGCCCCGCTCCCCCCTCCCCACCTCACGCCTTGCCCCTCTCCCTCTTTCACCAAGATGGGCTGTCACGTGGAGGTGCTCTTCCTGCGCTACATCTCGGCCTGGGACCTGGACCCGGGCCGCTGCTACCGTATCACCTGGTTCACCTCCTGGAGCCCCTGCTACGACTGCGCCCGGCACGTGGCCGACTTTCTGCGCGCCTACCCCAACCTGACCCTCCGCATCTTCACCGCCCGCCTCTACTTCTGCGAGGACCGCAAGGCAGAGCCGGAGGGGCTGAGGCGCCTGCACAGGGCCGGGGCCCAAATTGCCATCATGACCTTCAAAGGTGAGATGTGCAGGCGGGAGAGAGGCGATGGAAAGCTATGGGGGGTTAGGGAGACCCAGGAGGGCGGGAGGAGCTAGGACAAGGAGCCAGAGCAGAGGGTGGTGGGATGCGATGATGTGGTGATCCTAGGAGAGGTCAGCGTCCCCTCTGGGGCAGTCCTGAGCACTCTGTAACTCCCCTGTGCCTCGCACAGATTACTTCTACTGCTGGAACACATTTGTGGAGAACAGGGAAAAGACATTCAAAGCCTGGGAAGGGCTGCATGAAAACGCTGTCCATCTGTCCAGGAAACTTCGACGGATCCTCCTGGTGAGGGCCAATTCTCCTTCACTTCCAGTGCCTCCTACCCTCAGCTTCTTCCTCGCTTCCTCACTATAGTTCCCTTCTGCTCTTGCTGCCCATCTCTGCCATCTGCCATTTCATTCATTCCTGTGTCTTCACCTTCCACGCCCCTCGTGCCTCTGTCCCCCAACCTCCTTCATGTCTCCTCTCCTCATCCGCTTCCCCTTCTTCCACCTCTCATCCCATCTCCTGCCATTCCTTCCTGCTTCCCCACCTTCATAGGTTCCTGCTCACTTGACAACTGACCTACCATTTGTATATTGTCCTGCAGCCGCTGTACGAAGTAGATGATTTACGAGACGCCTTTAAAACTCTGGGACTTTGAAGTGAAAGTCATCAGCAATCAGAAGACTTCACCAACACTTGTTGATTTCCAACTCTCTCCCTTACAACAGATCTATCTCTTCTTCCCTCTTTACATCTCTCTCCCTTCCAGCCCTGTGTCTAGAGATAAGACTATCCTTACTTTTTCATTTCCAAGGAGAATTAGGCTGATCTTCTGAAGACACATTCCCCAGACTCACACCTCATCCATTGCTAGCTGGGAAGAGCCAGGACTGCAGTGACATTGCCAAAGAGCGATTTGACCTCCCTCAGTCCTTGCAGAGCTAATTTAGGTGGTCCACTAAATGGAGACCTGGGTTTAGCCTTGCTCAGGTGGGAGCAGACAGCCTGCAAAGCTGTTCGTGCAACTGTGCTCTCACTGGCACTGCAATGATCTGCACATTTCATGAGGGCTTCGGCGAGCAAGTCTCTTGGCTCTTAGAGCTGCACTACACTGAGCTGCTCTGTGTCCTCCCCTGTGAAACGGTTCATTTGTCCTTCCAGATGTGGGTAGGAACTTGAAAACCATCACCATTTAAGTGGTAAAGCCTATGTCCTAACAGCAGAATTGGCCAGTTATTGGAAAGCTTGACTGAGAGTATTGAAGTGAGTTGTGGGCAGCCCAGGTAGCCTAGCTTGGAAACCCTCACTTGAAGCCAGCAGGTCTCCCAAGTGGATCGTGTGCAGGCCCAGGCCCTGCGGTGCCTCCTGCCCAGAAAGGAGGGAGCTTCAGTAGCTGTGCGGCCAGGTTTGTGCCCTAGGGGAGGTTGAAACCAGACAATAAAAGCCTAAAATGAAACCAGAAGACTCGCTGGCCAACATTTTCAAGTGCGAGCTGCAATTCTGGGTGTGCAGCAAGACATTCCCCATGCAGAAATAGGAAGTCCACTCGACTCCTATTAACTATTTTGAGAGCCGTGGCAGCTGGGAGTCAGTACCGATCAGTGTGTGGACATCCCACCCAGCCAGGAAAGGAGCCTCCAAGGCACTTCACCTCTGCAACGTTTCTCTAGCATACAGCTACTGGAAATCACACTTCATTTCCACACCGTATTGTCCCTCAGACATAATTTCTCATTCATGTAGGTTGAGGCTGTGGCATTTTAGATGGCGTATTGGCATCCACATCGGTCACCATCTGTTTCTTTGCACACCTCAGGGAGGAGCACCACAGCTCTCACTACTGGAATACTTCTCATCCACAGAGCATTTCCTCCCAGATCAGACCTGCAATATGCTCCCTCCCCAGCCAGCCGCCCTCTGCTGGAGGCACCTCAACAGTCCCACAGTCTTCTGGTTTTTTCAGGCCTTTTAACTGCCCATAATACGGCCAGATATGGCTAGTTGGTGACTGGACTGAGAGCTGACCAGAAAAAAACATCAAGCATGAGCAAAGTTATACAGCCTGTAGATAGATATCTTCTGTAGGGGGCAAATTAGCACCTGATCTTGTGGACACAGTCTTTACCAAGCTGAAGACGTGTTCATAGTACACACCTACTCACCACCACCTTCCCACCATCTAAATTACAAATGGATTGTCCTCTGCAGTCTAACCTCTTGAGGCTTTGCCAAGGCTAAGTGTGTCCCACGTTCTGGGGGTGCTCTGTCATTTCCTTCATGATGGCTGGGAGTTCTCTGCTCCATCCCGTTCCTCTTTCCGGGTAAGGCTGGAGGCTCCTGCGTCGCTCCTCAAAACACCTCCTCTGGTGCTTGGCCAAAAGCAGGAGGACAGCAGAGAGCCCTGCTCCCGCGGTGCCTCCTCCTGCTAGGACCGGTCACAACTGGGTACATCACAAGCTTCCTACAACTTCAGGCTCCTGAGATACTCTCAGCTTGAGGAATTTCGACCAGGAATAACAATGAGAGTTCTTTGCAAAGCATTAATTTGCAAGCATGGTGTTGTATATTTGTTTGATATGGTGGATATTATTTATATAAATAAAGGTCTCAAAAATGAGCATCTGGTTTTGTCATTATTTTGTACTATGTGGGTGAGGGAATTAAAAGTTGACAAAAAGGATTGACGTGACATCTATCCTTTCTGATTTCTGGAGAGACAACCTGGCACTATCCTATTAAACTGTCTTTATCCTTTTCACTTTTAACTTTGAAGTTGTTGGCAGTGTCACCCAGCAGATCAAGGCAGATAAAGTGTTCAGGCAACAGGTACTTTGGAAATACTACCAAATATCAGTGATGTAAACGCTGAAGTTGTTCAAGATGATTGATTGCAACATTCATTGATTGCATGCCTATCATCGTCCCCATTCATGACTTGTAACTGACCAAAGTGGACACAGAAGTGCTGACTCAACTTACTTCACAAAACAAGAAGAAAAGCAGAGGTGGAAAAAGGATCTCTGTCTTCCAACTTTTGGGATTGGCCTGTACAACACCGTTGTCCTTCTCAGTGAAATTGTTGGAGAGCTACTAGAAAAAGCAGTATTTTTTTAAAAAGCAGTTGAGACACTGGAATTTGCTTAAATGCTGACAAACATTGAACTGAAGATACCTATTGAAACATGACAATTAGTGACATTATATGATAGGAGAATAAATGCAATGAGTAAACGCAAAGAAACATGCACTGCATCCAGAAAACATCCCGGGTTGCTTCTTCTGAATCTAAAGCAGATTAAATTCAGTGGACTGTTTAGCTAATCCATGCAACTTAGCTATAGGAATTTAGCTCTTCTGCTATAGAGATTCTTTTCAACTGCACTTTTTCTGTTCTCAGATACCAATTCTTATTATTTGTTACAAGGTATTCTTTGAATCGGCATTATTATTAATTCAACCTCAGATGCATTAGGTGTCTCTGTAAAGAATAACTCCCTGGAGGATGACTGTTATGTAGTAACATTACTTTTTCAGCCTACGATTTTTTTACTTGCTTTGTAGGCTGTGTATATAGGGAACATTTCACTGCTACTTATATACTCTTGAGTACCACTTATGTTCACAGCCTATCCCTTATGGAGATGGTGACTGTGCTATTCTTGGTGTCACCTTCCTTTATATGCACCTGGGAAAAACCTAACCCCTCAAGGAGACTGTGGCAAATATACCTCAGGCCCCATTGCCTGAGCTGTGGGAAATGGGGGCTTATGATATCTGGGTGGGTGTTTCCTCCCAAGATTGTGGGGAACAGCCAGAGCAGGGGTCTATGGTGCTAGCCGAAACCCCCAGTCTCACTTGGTCCAACATCCCATGGTTTGCAGCGATGAGCAAGGCACAGGCGCATCCGAATAGCTGTACAGCTGCCGCCCCGAGCCTTCCTTTCCACGAGTGTGCCCACCTCCCCGCTCTCGCACCTAAGGACTACAGCGGCAATTAATGACAGGATACAAAAGATTTCCCAGCAAATCTGGCACAAACATGAGCTTTTGCCAGGCCTGCCCCCACGACTGGGTGTGTAATGTTTTGGGTGCTTTTTGCACGCTCGAGCTGTATGTCCCGTTACTGTAAACACACCTTCACCAGGCCCAGGGGGCTGCTGAGAACCATCCTGCCCACGGGCTGGGGGTAGCTCCTTCGTCATCCCGCGTGTATCTGCACGCAGCCACCTGCATGACCTTTTGGCAATCGGACCCTCGGGACGCATCCAGTCTTATGACAACAGACGGGTGCTTTATCACCCCGGGGGCTGGGATACAGAGACAACCCGCTCTGTGGAAGCTCCAGCTCCGCAGCAGAGCGAGGTACAGGATCGGTCTTTGATAACGGAGGAACAGGATAGACGGGGATGGGATGGTTATTGGTACAGTGTGGAAAACCAGGCATGGCTGTCATTTCCTGGCGCACAGGGGTGTCTGGCACCCTTTACGAGGCTGTTGGCTGGAGGGATGCTGTTCCTCGCTGCGAATGGCCCCTGCAGTCCTGCTCTCAACAACCCCCAGAACATGCCCGTTGAAGAGCAGGACACTGACATCATTCCCACAGCTGCACACAGCATTACTCCAGGTCAGTACACAGCGTCCTTGGACATCACATTGCAATAATAAGAAACAGATTACCATTAAACAATGCAAAGACACGCTCCAGGCCCTTGCAAATACAAGGGGGATTTTCAAGGCACGTCTCCCCCCTGCTGCTTGCTCTCCTGCCTGCTGGTACTTGGAAACCAAGACAGAAAGGGGCTTCAGGGTCATGGAGTCCAGTCCCCTGCTACTTGCCCCTTTAGGAGTTTTAGCCTAGATGTATTTGTGCCCAACATTGTCCTCTAGCTCGAGTAGGTTTTTTTCTCCCCTCCCTGGGGCTGACCCTTTGGTGTTTCTATGAGCAGAAATTTCATTATTTAATCACATATGTATTAAATACTCGCGGCGTTGGAAATCGGATTTGGTTCGCAGAAGAAACGTGGAGGGGTTTGGCACAGAAGAGACCATTTGTTCTGACAACACCAGCAG
This sequence comes from Buteo buteo, assembly GCF_964188355.1. Taxonomy (NCBI): domain Eukaryota; kingdom Metazoa; phylum Chordata; class Aves; order Accipitriformes; family Accipitridae; genus Buteo; species Buteo buteo. The sequence goes on along the minus strand of NC_134189.1, from coordinate 21,379,526 downwards.
TGATGAGCAGAGCCTCTGCAGGGGAAGGAGAAAGTGGGTTGCTGCAAGAGCAGAGGTCAGAGCAGAAGAGTAGGCACCAAAGCATGGCAAGTATTTTGAAGGCTGCCTTTGGCTTTTAAATCTCCCATATGCTTTTGTGATAGGCATGTTTCCCTTCAGGCTTCCAAAGCCACATCAGATATAGCTAAAACACCATTGTTAATGCTGCTGTTGTCATCATTATTATTAAGCATGCCAGCTGAAGGACTGGTGTGACTTTTGGAGGTGCGGGGCTAATATTGGGGGAGGAAATCTTCCTGCCTACAAGGGGCCTGTCTCCTCACGTGGGTGAGTGCATCCGAGTTCCGGGGCAGGGAGGATGTCGATGTGTCTGTGCTATAATCTTGTTATTAAATCACAGTTAAGAACTACCCTACTCTACAAGCTGGAATAATGTTTTTACCAGTCCAGAGGGACAGATGAAGATGAGAGTAAACCAGCTTTCTTGTGTGGTTACCTCTGTAGGCTACCTCTATAGACCCACCGCTAGGCCCTTACATGCCAGGAGGAGCACAGCAGGGATACAGGAGATTGCAAGTTCACTTTGGCAGCTAAAACTGGTGTAAAAAGCTTCACTAAGCTGACTTGGAACTGGCAAGCTTCCAAATGGACCAGAGAAAGTTTGTCCTCCTGCCTTCACTGGGAAAGGGCTGAGCCTTCCATGAAGAATCATGAACTCTGGCTAATTCATAAAAATGAGTATGTGCACTTCAGTTAATCCAGGCACTTCTGTGCAGCTGAATGACTTGGTAATGCCTAGCACTATCCCCAGCGCTCACTTCGCAGTCCAGGCTCTACTAGGAGTGTGGCACCATCCCTCACACTGCCTTGTTCATCATTTCTGCTTTATCAGGTGCCCTCTTGCTCCCTTAGAGATAGTTCTACACATTACAGGATCATCACCACTGCAAAGTTCTTGCTTAACAGACTAGGATTGCTGCTGAGCAAATGGGCACATCTCTGGTTCCCCCCCCCCGACCCTCACTTGTACTGGGGCAGGGCCATGGGACCCTGATCACACTCCAGCTGGAGTTGTTACAGCCTCCATAAAATGCTGTCTCTGCTTTCAGCTGTCTCCAAGATCCTGCTTCATTTCCACTCCCAGAACAGCATCGTAGCTGCTTATGCTTCAGAAAGGGCTACTGAATACTCAGAAACCACATTTGGCCTAGGAAGAGCTGAAGAGAGCTGGAGCCTGGGAGTGCGTCAGCTGAGAAGTATTCTATCTTCTCACTTTGTTCTTCTCTTCCCTAGTATTTCACCTTCAGGAACCCATTGTTGCTGTGTTTCTCTTTTGGGACTTCTAGGAAGACTGATTACCCTTCTGAGAAGGAGGAACAAACAAACAAGGAGTTGGACAGAAAACCAGATAATTACAGGGGACAACAAACGAAAACACATGTTTGGGGAGTAAAAGTCAGCGAGTCAATACTGTACGATATTATAGCATACTATAGGGAGCTGAAAAGGGACATAAACCAGCACATCCCTGTGCAGGCACCCACTGCTCCCTGAGGAGCCAGTGGACACTTGCCAATAGTGTTTTAAGATAGGATGATGGAACAGGAGTAAGCCCAACAGCTTTCAGGATGTGTGTCCAAAACTCATCAGGTTGCATCTCATATGCTTGCTAGTGCTGACCTACTGTTATTAATCCCCAAGGCATTCCTCACAGCCTGGAGGGAATCTTACCTACCGCACTACCTGTCTGAGAGAAGCTGCACCAGGTAATGCTGCAAGACCCATGTTAAATGAAACTGAGGAGCCTGGTGGGATCTCATTTTCTTCCTCCTTCATCAATCATTTTGTCTTCTGTTGTTCTGCTGTATATTCTGACTTCTCCCTTGCTTTTCTCCCTTGGCCACCACCCCACCCTCATCCAGGGCTCTCTGGCCTGGGGCTAAACAGATGAGTATTAGCTGAAGTTCAAAGCAAGAATAGGGTACCTCTTGGTGTGCCAGGAATAACCCCTCTGTCCTGCAGTGAAGGCACTGTCCTCTACCTTGCCTGAAGAAAAGCTATTTCATGGTAATAGCTCACTGAGATGGGCCTTGGACTGCCAGGAACAAAGCTGGAGGTTTCACAGCAGGGTCTGTGCTCACCCTCAGATGATACTGCAGGAAAAAGCAATTAGTTTGGAGCAGGTCACCATATTGCTGTTATAGGATTAAGATCAACTTTGGCCTGGTACATTCCTTACTGGACTACTGGTCCTTTCTCATGTAGAACAATGTGGTTGACACAGCCCTAGCTTCTGGACCATGTAATCCCCTTCGTCTAGTGCTACTTACAGAAGGCTCCTCTTCTCTTTCTTGGGTCTTCTCAGATGAATTCCCTCCCATCAACCCACCTTCCCTTCCTCATTCAAATTCACATCTTTTTTAATCTCCAGGCAATGTCATCATCCTACTCCAAAGACCTGGGCCATCCAACCTGCTGTCTTCCTCCAGAGAGCTGGAGTTTTAGGTACACTGAGCTCCAACCTTTCCAAGGTCATATGACTGCATATTTATTCTAAGGTACAGAAACATAGTGACACCTGCCAGCATTTTTAGATTATTTCATGTGAACTAGCAATGTGTCCGTAATTTCCACACTGCTATGGGTAAAGCCTTCTCTGTGCTATGCTAAACTGTGAGCAAGATTCTATGATGCTTAAGTATTTCTGACAAGAGACATGGATGGGTCTTCAGGTCTTGCAGACTTTCTTAAAACTTGGGGTTTCCATTTTGTGCTGGCCACAGACACTACACATTGTTGCAGAGCTTTGTGCTGTTGTACTTTTTAGATTCTCAGATGGGACTTAGCTGACTTCTGTGGCATAATGAAGTTTCAAAGCAAGACAAATGAAGGCCTTTGAAGATACATATCTTGATGAAGCTCAAATCAATTTGCCACATTCTACAGCAGACCAGTAACTTAGAAAGTATGTTGCTGAATGGTTATGGACCCTGGTGTACTCCACTACATCTTGATCAAGTGATTTGATTTCTCCCTAAGGAAACAAAGACCTAACACTAGAATGGCCAGAAAGCAAGCATGTGACATCCAGCCTGAGGTCCTGGACAGGGGAAAGGAATCTTTAGCCATGCTATACATTGCTTGGAGTAATTTTACTTGGTTAATGTAAAAGACACTCCCTAGCCAGCTGCGCTCAGCTTTAGATGCTCTCTCAGACAGCAGGGGCTGGAGCTGCTTCCTCAGCCTGCAACTTTTCTGGCTGTCTTGATTGTCTGCTAAACATCTGGAGGCTTTGGCATGGCCAAAGGATGCTATAAGCATTAATCAACTAGAAGAGATAGGCATGGTTCCCACCAGCCCCTGCCTTATTCCTCAAAGAATCATTTGTGCCTGCATGTTGCAAATCCCAGCAGCAGCACATTCCCCAGTGGGATCACACAATGGGCCTCCTGCTTGGAGGGGTGGGGAATCCTGAAACATGGAGCTCCCAGCATGATTCATTCAGATGTTTTGCATTATCTGCAGTGCAAACTGTGAACTGCTCCAAGGCCCAACACACCTGTACCTTCTTTTTGCCTTCTGCCTGTAGAGATAGCGCAGAGCTCTCACTATCTCCTACCTCACCACTCCACTCAGTGTTTCCAGCTGGAAAAGCAGAGACTTTTTACTGTGTTCCCCTAGTTTACAATGAACAGCTAGGACTCCAGAGTCTGGAATTACAAGAGAAGGATGTGCCCAGGAACAGAGCAAGAAAGAAAAGTTTCCACAGAGTGGACGTTTTCCCTTTTATTCTGTTGTTTTCATAAAAGTAGGGAGAATAAAAACTTAAAATGAAGCAACATAATCCTTAGTAATATCATAGTATTATATTTTAATAAAAGCAGTAATATAATAATAATATTACAGAAATACTGCAGTAGCATGAAGTATTTTCTGAAGCATACACACATAGCCATAAAAGTGATCTTCATGAAATTCTCAAAAACAGAATGCATTGCTCTGATTATTTCTTTGGAACAGATCAGAGCACAAAAAATGTTACTCACGGGCCTCTCAAGAAGGTGCTCACAGAATCTGATTGCAGAATCAGCAGACATGAAAAGCCTGATCCTGGGGCATAGTCACCATCCCCATTGGACTCTCGGGAAGCCTTGTAAAGACCAAGAGCACTGTGTCCTGGCTCCCTGGCTGCATCATCCGAACTTCTTGATCGTTTTTCATGTGCTTCTTCTGCTGTGTCCAATACTTAGCAATGCCCAGCCAGTGATAAGAGCCTTCTCTGGTGGCAGTATGAAGGTGATAGTTCAAGGCTGCAGTAGAAAAGACTGCCAGGGACTGGCTTTTCCAGTCTTGTAAATAGTGCTATGATAAAAGTGAGCTTGAAACGTGCTGCTAATGCTTGTTAGTATTCAGTTTGCCAGCAATGGAGGAAGTCCCTAGCAGGAAGAAAGAAACATGAACATTAAAAATTGGGTGCTAAAAACTTAAGTTGTCTCTTCAACATGATCCAGAGTTTCAAAATACAGCATCTAGTCCAAGAGATCGCTCTGATCCACCTTCAGCATGTTAGATAATCTCCCTTGGGATACAGCTTTCCAGACAACAGGATAGCACCTCGGAATTTACCGTGCCGTGTAAACCCCTCCTAGAAAGCCAGACCACTCAGAAACAGAAGCATTTAAAAGATGGCAGATTGCGTAGCTGAATTCAGGGGAAGTGGAGCTAGATCCTGTGGAAAGGCAGAATTTGGGGGGTTGGAAAGGCTGTCTAGAGGTCTCTAGTCCAACATCGTGTTTGTGGCATGGCTAACTCCAAAGCTACATCTGGCAGCTCTAGAGGAAAGTTCTCAGCATCTCCAGGGATGGAGGTCTGACAGCCTCTCTGGGCACCGGCTCCAGTACGGCACTGCTGTTGGGGAGACTTCTTCCTTCTTTCCAGTTGGAATTTCCCCTGTTGCAGCTCGTGCCTGTTGCCTCATTTTCCCTCTGTGCAGCTTTGAGGAGAGCCTGGCGGTCTTTGTTGCCTTTATGTAGTGGGACGCTTCAGCTAGATCCCCCTTAGCCTTCTTTTCTTTAGGTCTAACAAAGCCAGTTCCCTCCGCCTCTCCTCGTCGGGCAAGTGCTCCAGCCCCTTGACCATCGCAGTGGTCCTCCACCAAACCCTCTCTAGTTCCTCACTGTCTTTCTTATGCCAGGGAGGCACGACTTGACGCAACGGTCTGTATTTCTCTGGAGCATGTGCCTGGAACTCACTCTCCTCATTACACCCCTGTGTAATTAGTACAATGGGGCTGGGTGTTCACAAGGTCTGAGCACATAGACCTTCCCATTCCTTCTGGGTGAGTTAGTGATTAGTCAGAACTACTGATAACGGGCCCTATTCACCTTCATTTTAGGGGTAGCTTGAGTTTCGCTGAGACAGCAAAGCGGTTGAGCAAGTGCCTGACTCAGCACGAGTGTCCCAGTGCAAGCTTCCTAGGGACCAGGACTCTGCAGTAAACAACAGGGATGCCAGGGGCACAGGGAGGGACAGGTTTTTGTTAGCTGTCTCTAAAACCAAGACCTGAAGGACATATTTGCCATGTCCTGCTGCCCAGGGAACGGTGCTGAGTCAGCTGCATGTTGTCAGTACCCGCAAGCATTTAGCAGACAGCTCTGTTCAGCTCCCTGGTAAGCATCACACTATGCATTTGATTGTGCGTAAGCTGCTAAATTATTTAATCATCTCAGACATTAGGAGACTCCGGAAGGCTGAAAGCCAAGGGAAAAATATCTCCTAAACAGTTACATTGCATTAACTACTTTGTTAGATCAGCTGACTGGCAGGATAATGCCACTGACTGTGTATCCTGTCACCTGAATGTCTTAGAATTAGAAAGGTCAGGTCCTTTCCTGAGGTATACCTAATCTGAGGTACTAAAAGACCTGTTTAAAGTTTGGAGTGGATGGAACTGAAATGAATGCTAATGCATACCGTTTCCTCAGTCACAAATGAAACAAGGCATTTATAGCATCCTACAAACAGGTTAGTTTTTCTCCTTCTAGACTTTCAAGTTCCTGTCTGTATTACGTAGTTCTGTGCATCCCTTCCTCTATCTCCTGCTGTCCATTCTGCTAGCCCCTGTTCTACATATAGGGACCAGTTCAAGAACTGGCTTGCTCCGCAAAGGGTGGCTGAGCCAGGCAGTTAACTCCAGTCCTGGTCTTCTCTCCTGTTCAGTAGACCACCTTGTCTTTCTTGTATAGTAGGATATCAGGCCATAGAAATAACTTTTTGCAGTTGTATGGATTGCAAGAAATAGGGAATGCAGATCTCAATCATATGATACTCTTATGTGTAAGCTCTGATTCTGAAAGTGAATCCACCCATCTGGGCTTTTGAACTTGCTCAGAACTTAACTAAAATCAGTGGCCTTGTCCTGAGAGGCAATACGAGTGTACTTGAATCATGTTTACACAGCTGAAGGAGCTTTTGGGATCAAATAGCTCCAGTAAGCTGCAAGCTAATGAACTTGTAGCTGATCCATGTAAAGGGTTGAAATAGTTTACCATTTCCTTAGTAAAAAAAGTGAGAGTATTGCTAAATCTTTTCTCTACTCCTGGCCACAAAGGCACAATGTAGGCTCATAGTCCTTGGCAATCTCTTGCCCACTTGGCCCTCTGTTCATGCAGCATCAAGCCCATGCTTATTTTTCCTACTATTGTTTCTGCTAACACTATTGCCAGGATCCTCCAAACCTCCTTTTCCTAGGATTTTGCATTACTTTTCTCTCTCAGTGTTTTCTTCAAGTGTATACTAACCAAAAGGATATGAGAGAGCTCTGTCTGATTCAGAAAGATGTATGAAGCAAAGCTCCAGGGCCAATAATCCTCTTCTCCATGTTGGTATGCAACAAATGTTTTCCAGCAGTAACTGTAATCTGAAAAGAGAGATATCCAGTCACACTTGATGAATGGCATGCCCAGTTCTTTCTTCATGAATATGTCAGTGAGTCACTTCTTTCTCAGTAAGACAACGGTAAAGGGCAGGAGAAAGATATTCATCTGAGGGTATTCATGCAAGGGACTAACAATGACTTGCAAATACACAAATAAGTTAGTGGAAAGGGGAACCAAAACTCTACAAATAGCAGTATGTCTAAAAAGGGGATTTGGCAAAGAGAGAAAGATCACTACGGTGGCTTGGGCAACCCCTATCACAGATAGCAGATCAGGGCATAAAGCCAGAGCATGTTGGCCAAGGGAGAAGGAATTAGCGAGTGACAGGCTGCTTCTTTGGGAGCGACTGAAAAGGGAAGTAGCATGTGCAATCAGGGCTGTTCAGGCATACATTTTGGCAGCCTTGTGCTTGATCACAGCAGCTTTGGCTAAGACGATAAACTTGTTGCTTCAGTCATGAATCTGTCTGACTTACCTTGACGATCATGGAAAACCTGGAGTGAACACCCTAACGTTTAGCAGTTTCATATTGATCTTAGTGTTGATAGGATGGCCAGAGCTTCTGTCAATGCTCTGGTGGTATGATCCCAGAGACAGGTTCCCCAAGATAAGCAATGTCCTTTAAGTTTACATTTGAGCTGGTAGGTTTTCTAGCTGCACACTCCAGTAGCAAGTATCCAGACAGGTATGTGAGATTCATCTCTTCAAATGTACGTTCCTTTCTGTGAGCTACTTGTCTGGACTATTTTTACAGCTAAACATCAACAGACAAGCAAGATATACATATTAAAAGACACACATGCAAGACGTCCTCTGTGATTCATCCTCTGAAAGTATCCTTTAGATATTGTCTCCTCCAGCTATCAAGGGAAACCCATTACTTGCTGCAGCTGGCAAGTTGATCTGCCCATATATGCTAGAAGGGACAGGTTCTATCTTACACTCAGGATTTTTTACTGTATATAAAGGAGGTGTGCATGGCTAGAGAAAGACATAACTCTCCTTCAGATTTCGCAAAAGGAAATGATGATGCTGGTCCTGCTGCTGTATGGGACTGTGGAAGAAATAAGGCAGAAGAGAGTGGCACTTTTGCACTCACTAGTCCTCCCCAATGCCAGTCATTACCACTATTACAAAGCACAACTGCTGAGAGTGCACATAATCCCAGAACTTTCAATCCACATCTAGACAAAGCCAAAGAGTAGTTGGGATACCTGAAAGATTCATGATACGTATAATGACTCCATTCATTGCCAGGTCCCTGAGACCTTGCCGGTTACGGATATCCAGGTGCTTGAACAGCTTGGCTGCGTATATTTCCAAGGTCACATTGGGATATACCCTCAGGAACTCCAGAATTCTTCTGGAGCATTTCCCACAGGGGGTAGTAGATAGGACCCAGGTGATGGAACAAGAAACAGATGGCGTGGCCTTGAAACAATTTTCCAAGAAGTTGACTTCAGCGTGTTGGGTAGAATTGTTTGAGCACCAGTTCCTCCAGATGGTGCCTCTGCTCCACCTGATTTCGTACAGCATGTACACCACCTTTGGATGTTGGCCAGGCAAATAATTTCTTTTGAAGTCATTTGGCTGTAGCTTCCACCTGCGACAAATGTATCAGCAGTACTGTGATCCTACCACTTCAAAGTTGTTTGGTCCCATTGAGCATTGCCTGCTCTCAACATCAGCCAAGCCTCCCACTCTCAGCCTTTCCCATCACAAATAAGCAGCTTGAAGAATGTTGCAATCTAATGATCTAAATCTGGAATTTGATGAAGGCTCCAGAATTATTCCCCTAGCGTGACCCTGGTGAAACACCCACAGCACCTCCTTGAGAGGTGTTGGGAGAGTAAGCAACCCCATCACCACTCTGAGATCAGCACTGGTCAAAGCAGTGAGACAACTGGAAAGGAAGATCAGGGAAAGGGATGGTAAGAAGAAAACAAGGCACAAGGCTTCTTAGCTTTGCCTATGTCTGGAAATTGCCATGGGCCCCGGGCAGCACACAGTGATAGAACTGTATCTCTTACCCTTGGATGTTCTCTCTGGGTGCAGCATCTAAATGGAACAGAATTGTCAGTCACTAGGGATAGCAGATCAGAGAACAAAATTTCCTCTACACCTCCTGTCCTGGCCCCTTTCAGTCTATACGCTTCCTGCCAAATCTCTTTTATCTAAAAGGGCAGTCACTCTGGGATGCGGGAGTGGTGGATTTCTACCCAGGAGCTGAAATTGATGGTTGTTTAGACTATGCTGTACATGAACCTTTACTCGCTTTAACACATTAGGGCTGACTGCGATCTCAGTCAAGTTTAACTTCACTGATTTCAGCAGTACTGCATCTGCTTTTCCCTGACTAATGAAAGAGCAGAATAAAATCTCTTCTCCCTTTGTATCTTCCAAACCACTTCTATTGGCAAAACTTGAGCTATTTTCCTGTTGATACTCATAATATCAATCTAGACAAAAACATTTCCACAGCCAATGGTTCTTTCTTTTCTTAGTATGAAACTGTTTCAAAAGCTGAAAAAAATATCAGTGCCAAGGGAAAAATATTAGTGCAGATAGGAGGGTGATTTCTGACTACCAAATACCTATGGGGTGGCACCACAGACCTGCCTGATTATATACATTTTTGTCTCTTGTGATGGCAAAGAAGTTTGACCCTATGACTCCTTCATCCCTTCCTAGCTGAGGGTCTAGATGAAAACAATTGCGGGTGATCAAGTACAGTTATTTCTTTTGTAAAAGTCCATCCAGAGCAAACTTAAGGATCTAAGAACCCTCATTTTATTCAAGAAAAGAATTAATTTACTTAGAATTAAGATACTAAAGGTATTTTTCCACAGCTCTTAGCTCTTTAAGATGAGGAATTATGAAATATACACAGTGAAATTACATTTCAGCAGGAATAAAATAGTCTTCTACATCAACAGAGACCTGATCAGCTCTTTGCACAGCCTTATTGCACCAGTTCTTTAAGAGGCATCTTCTAATTTTTTTATTGCATTGAAAACAAAATAGGCGAAAAGATAAGCCAACTAATTTTCTCCATTCTTAATTGCCTTTGAGATCTCTCTCCACATTAAGTGGTCTTTTGGAATTTGAATTCTTCCTGCCTAATGCCACGTGAGGGTTAACAAAATTATATTAATATTTTGAAGCTGGACCTAAGACTCAAGATATGGTAATGCATTCAAAGAGATAACACACAAAATCCACAAGTATCTCCTGTATATCTTCATGTGCCAATGCACACATTTGGCTGTACTCATCAGTTCCTTAGATGCAACTACAATAAATATCTACACCGAATATGGAGAACTAGACCTGCTTTTCACATACAGGTACTTACCTCTATCAGCGACAGCAGCCATGGATATTTCTGGATTTGTCTGTTGCCTCTTGAGCGATGGATGTCTCTTTATTAGTCTTACATTTGTTTCAGTTTCTGTTCCCAAACACTGAAGTTTGGACAGTAGTAATGTTACTCAACTATTTCCTCCTGGTGACTTGCTCTTATGCACATAAACCACCCCGCTCAGGGAAACTGAAAGCAAGTTCCTGGCAGCAAAAAAATTGCTAAGGAGGGTGACTCCCATTCAGAAGTAGATCTGGGGGTGTAAACAAGGTTGCCTGCCAGAAGCTGGAATTAACAGGTGAGCCCTTTTTTTGCAGTGCAGAACAGAAATTTTATCTCTTTATTACCCCTAGCCCCAGAATAGAAAAGCAAGTCTTCCCTGGTCACCCCAATACACGAAGGGAGAAAAAGCATCTACACAAATGGCATCAAGTCACATAGCTGTGGCATGGCAGATAACTTTTCTGGCACCCAGCTCTCATCAGAAAGTTGAGCAGAACCCGGTGGAGAGAGGGAAACAGAAGACATCATCTGCAAAAGCTTGTGATTTTATGGATCTCCAGCAGGTGGTGATGGTGACTGCCATTTCCCTTCATGGGACCATTCTGTGGATTTCCAAGGACCACTCATCCACCCCTGAACCTGGGTCCTAAGGTAAGCAAGGCAGACCCTCAATGTGTGTGAGGACACATCTACAGCTGTGGTCAGCAACTGGGCAGACACTCAGGCTAACCCTGAGCAAGCTGCCCAGCATCCAAGAGAGCTGTGGCAGTGGACAGCTTGTTGTGGGGGAACACCCAGGTACTTATGAAACTTCACAACTGAGAAAAGCTCTGTACTCATGTGAGCATCCTGACAGCAAGACCTGAGCCAGCTGGTGAGTATCTGCAGAAGCTACTGGTCATGACAGATTGGTTCCCTGATGTAAAAAGAATAGGCTTTTTCCAGTGCCCTGAGAAATCTGCTCTGCATTATGAACTGGGCATCACCTTCCTGTGACCTGTTCTGTAATTCCCACAAGATGCAGCAAAAATATTTCCCATTTAATCTGACAAATGAGTGAAGCAATGCTAGTTGCTAGTGAGAAGCTTTCCTCTGACACACCCAAAACTGGCTTGCAGAGCAAAAGGGATTACAAAAGAATTCCTCATATGGCTTAGCTAGACATGACTGTGCTGTGTCAGCCTCCATCACTTACAGTTTCCCCTGGTTTTGTGACACAATTATTTTATGACCTGATGCAAGCCGCAGAAATGGATCCCTGGTGAGCCATCGTCCAGCAATGTGCACTCCCTGAGGACAAAGCCATTGCCATCCTCAATGCCAGGTCTGACTTGGGATTGTAAAGCTAAAGGAGTGATTTATTTGTATTCTCCGAGGCCAGCCCTCAATATTCTGTTGTCAAAAAATACTCAGTTTCCTGCAAGGGCAGACCAAACAGAAGTGAACATGAATGGTGGACTACAGAGGGAGAAGGGATTCAGGCACTGGCAGGACCTTCTGTGAAGGAGAAGGCTGGTCGCGGCAGGTTATCGGGCAGCACGGTGCCAACACAGCACCTGCCTTCAGGGCCTCTTCTGCTGCTGCAAGGTCACCACCCACTCCACAGCACAGAATTGTTGCCTCGTGGTTGCATTAGTTCGTAACTTAGGAAGAGTGAATGGGATCAGCTCAGACACTTCTTGAAAAAAATTTGAAAGGTGTTTGACTAATGTGTTTTTGAGATCATGGACATGATACTCAGTAAGGCCAGAAATGCATTGATACTATGCTATTCTCTTAATTTCCTTCTCTCTGCAGTAGATAATTGCAAATATGCAGTTGTAAATTAGGTTTTGAGATGCTTAGTCTGATCTGCAAGAAATGGCTTGATTAACAGCAGTGCTCAGTAGCAGTAGTTCCTGGTATAAAATCAGCGATGTGTCACAGAAAGCAGAGAGAGAAAAAACGAGTCCAAGCAGAAGCAGGGAATTTGCAACGCAACATTTCCAGGTGTCTCCAGGAAGGTGAATGTGCTCTATGAGATGGTGGAAAACCAAAAGAGAAAAAAAAGGGAAGTGTCGTTCTGTCACTTCTGCCAGCTTAATGTGAGGAGAGGAATCCCTAACAAAATCAGAAAGACAAGGTTACTACACAAGTGAATTTTCACGCTTCTAGAAGAACTTGCACATCCTGTCTATGGGGACCAAACTTCCGTGCATCAGGGGATGATGATAACCTCCAAAAGGGTCATATACCTGAGTGGGAAAACCCTTTCTGGGCCTTTATGAGCAAATAGCAGTAATCCAGTATGCCTTTAAGTTGCTACATGTCTGTAACAAGGGTTATATATATGGGTGGGACTTCATATTACTCAAACAGCTGTGATCAAAATATTCTTTTCTATTTCTCACGCTGTCAATTATCTCCCCTTACAGAAGCTGCTTAAGATAATGTTAGATATAAAAGTGAAGGTGGTTTGTAATGCTGAGCTATTGGTAACATCTGAATATATCTCACCTGCTCCAGCAAAAGGATTTTTTAAAAAAACCCCCACCACCCTCATATACATACCTCCTGAACATAAATGCATTTTGGAGGATCATACACAAGCAAAGGGCACACAGAGTGGTGGACACACACTCACATGACTCCTTTAGCCACCAGGTTCCTTAGACCTTCACGATAATATTCCCTTTTGTGGTAGCAGAGCCATGCTGTATACCTATGACCAGATTCATTGGGGGTAGTTGTCCAGAAACTTCACAGCTTCTTCAGAACACTTTGCAGAGGAACTCCAGGATATACATTAGGTGATAGAGAGGTGGACAGAGCAACAGGGAGCTAACTCCTTACAGATGTCTCCCAGGAAACAGATTTCAGCATAACAGCCCTGCAGCGTGACGGTATTACAGTAGTGGTGTCTCCTGAATGTACCACTCCTCTAACTTATTTCACTGAGCCAGCTGTGTCTCCAGAGAACAGGCACAAAGTCTGCAATTTTTCTCAAATATCTTTTGGCTTATCTGACACTTGAAACCCAAGGTGTAGATCTGGTAACATCAACTCCAACGTCACACCGAACAATTTTATTCAGCATAAAACACAAATGTGGACTGAGGTAGAAGTCATAGAAATGGAAACATGGGGAGGAAATTAGGAAAGACGGGCAGGTTAGAGAGAACAAAGAGGAGCACAGAAGAAGGAAAGTTAGATCAGACATCATAGAAGACAAAAAGAGACGAGGCTGGAATCAGCCAACATCCCAATTCGCAAATCTCTGAGAATTTTACAGGTACTCAGCTTTCTATTCTCTGGCTCAATGATCTATTGGAAAGAGGTGAGAATCACCAGGTAGAAGTCTGGAAGCAAGGGGGAAGGCAAAACTTAAATGTGACTAAAAGCTTGGGGCTCTTGCCACAGAGGCTTAGGTCTCAATCTCCACTTACAAACCGCCTCCTGGACTTAATTTGTAATGGTAACTTTTGTGTTAGTTCAAGTGTTCTGCTGCTGGCACATTTGACAGTAAAAGGAAAATCTGCTGTATGTTTGTTTGGATTTAATGACATTTTCTCAGCAGATATCTACATTTGTATGGAAAGAAAAACCACACGGATCCTTTTGAGATTTATTCTGTGAACTTCAAATTTTAAAAAGGGCTAAAACGTGTCTCTGTGTGTGTATGAATATGTATGTATGAGTACACACACAGATATTTACATATATATGTATGCATAATAATGCAATAATGCATATAAAAACAAGCTTGTAGATAAACAAATACACATCCTTAGCAGCATATGAATTTACAACTCTGACCAGTAAGCTCACCCACCCATGGCCTTTTTATCTCTCCCAGCACTTTTGCTTTCCTTTCCTTTGCAGGTTACACAGCAGCATCATACTTTACTGAGAATCTTGTTCAGTTTCCATAGGTGAAAATGAAAATGTAAGAGATTAAGATAACTGTTGACGCCGTGCTACTTCTGGGTAAGTCTGACTCTGAACAGTGACTCTGAAAAGGAATGGCAGCCAGCCACAAGGGCGTGTGGGCAGAGCCCTGACCCACGCAAGGTGGAGGACGGGTGGTTAGTGGGCAGGACTTACCTATGTGCTTACTTCAGTATTAATTTTTCTTAGCTAAACAAAACATCCCAATATCCTTGTAACAGAATTCTTTCACATTTACTGGTAAGGGTATAGAAATCTGGTGAGGCTATAGAAATCAGTGAAGTGGATCAAATATATTTCATGAGGAGTTAGTGTGAAAAAAGAAATGCTACAAGTGAACATATCTGTATTTTGGACTATGATTTTCTAGTCTAAGCAGTCCTTCTACAGTCATATCACACTACTTTGCACCACAGAAATTCTGCATATTTATCTTTCTGATTTTGCCTTGTTTCTACCTCTGTTTCAATGCACGCACTGTGTCAAAGCATTTAGTAGAACAATAAGTACTGCAAACCCAGTGGACATCAGAGTGTCCATACTCCCTTTGAGAGGCTGAGTCTGGCATACAATCATCACACAACTAGCAGGGTTTTAAATAGCGAGGGGGACAACAAAACCAGGTGGACTTCACTAGAAAGAAAGCAATGATTCATCTGTTCCTTTCCTATCAGTCATACTGGAGAGAGCGTTCAGAGCAGCTCTAGGAACTTTCAGCACTGAGCTTTTCTTTCCAAGTGCTCAGGTATTGCTCAATGGCAACCACATGGTTAAACTCTCCCCAAAATTCACCTGTAAGCTGTAGCTCCCATGGGAGGTAAAATGTCCATGAGAAGCAGAAAATGTCTGCCAGAACCAGGCATTACAACCATCGGGCACCATTAAGGATGGAGTTAATTTCCTTCATAGCAGCTCGTATAGTGCTGTGGTTTAGCCTGGTTTACGAGAACAGTGTTGATAACACACCAACATTTTAGCTATCGCTGAACAGCTCTTGCACAGGATTGAGGCCGTCTCTGTTTCTGACTTTGCCCCCAAGTCAGTAGTCTGGGGGTGGGCAAGATGCTGGCTGGAACAACTGACCACAGGGATCTTTCATGTCATCTAATGGTATGCTCAACAATAAAACTTGGGGAGATTTTTTTCTGAAGTTGCTGTTGCTTAAGCACTGGCTGGTCATCAGTCTGCTGGTGGTGAGTGACTGCCTCTGCATCATTTGGGGTGCCTTTTCTTTTTTTTCCCCTTCACTTATTAAACTGCCTGTATCTTCATGCATGAGTTTTCTCACTTTTGCCTTCCGATTCGCTCCCCCATCCCATGGGGCAGGGAGAGGGGAGAGCAAGCAGCTGTGTGGTGCTTAGCTGCCTGCCAGGGTTAACCCAACTCACCATCTCACATCCATAGGTAGGCTAGAAATCCACCCTACTTGGATATCCGCAGGTAAGCTGCTAAAGAGGTCTTGTAAGAAGTCTTCAGAAGACTCCAGAGATACGGGGTTGCTCTGCCAGGATCGTCATGATTCGGGCCCTATGTTACTATGTAAATAGTCTCTCCATCACAGCTATCGCTCCTTCTCCTGTCACTGGTATGGAGCAGGACTGTGAGATAGGAACTCAAACGTGTGTTTAAGCAGCAGTGTTTTATGGTATTCCTCACAGCAGAGGCAGGACAATCTTCAGGGGACCATCTATCAGTAGTCTTGATAGCTTTGAACTTGAACAGTCATGGCACGTGGTGCAGGTCCAGGGGACACCTGGTACAGCTGTGAGATAACCCTTCAAGGGAAGAGATTTAGGGATGCAGCTGAAGCGGTGGGTCCCAGCTACCTTTTCCCAGGTTGAAGCGGTGTTGCTTAGGCCAGTCAGCAGCACAAGGAGGACCCCCACCTGCCACGGTGATGGTTATGGATCGTGTTCACTGCATCTAAGTAGGTCTTAAGAGAAGTGAGGCATTAAAAGGTGCATGTGGGGTTAACCAGTGTTTGTGAGCAGCAGATGGCAGAAGTGGAAAACAAATGAGATGGAAATCAAGACGAGCAGGGAACTGTGAGGGTGGAAGGGCAGACCTTATATCCAAAAATCCAGCCGAGCTGTCATGGTTCACTCAGACAAGTACACCTAATGGGGTCAACTGTAAATGTTCATCAGATCCAGCTATGAAAGCGGCCTGAAAATCATCTCCAACTACCCAAATAGTCTTGGCCCTGGTGCTATGGATTAGGCATTTGCTGATCAGATGCTGCTATGGATTAGGCATTTGCTGATCAGATGCTGCTATGGAAAGACCCCACTACGGGGTAGACCAATAATCCAGACGGTAGTTGGAAGCAGAGGGAATGATGATACCATGTTGTTGCAATCTGCCCTGTCACAATTTTCCTGTCTTATCTCAGAGAAGTCATGCATGATGCTGACAGGGAAGTCCTGCCAGATCTCACTACTACAGTTAACACAGACTGCAGATTTGGAGGCTAACACAGTTACTGCTTGTCTTGTAAGACAGGCAGGGCTGCAGGATGGGGAACATATCCATCTGCACCTCCTTTGCCACAGCCTACTGCCCAGTCCACAATCCACCTTCACCAGAGACGCTTAAACTGAGACACTCTGCCTCCCATCACCATGGATAAGGTTCAAGGATGAACAGAGACTTCATTTGGCAGGAAAACTGCTCTTGGTTTAATCAGACCCACGGTAGCAATGGATGCAGCACAAATCAGGCAATGCCAGTGCAAAGCACTGTGACTCTGCATCTCATCTCTGGGGCTGCAGATCAGGAAGCAGAGCTGAGCCAGGCTCCCAAAGCCACTTTGGGGAGATAAAGCTCTGGCTGCTCCCTGGGTCTCTTCGGAGCTCTGGGATGCCACCAAGTGACCATCCAGATGCAGAGGTGGGGTGGCACATACAGAGCATGCTGGCATAGGAATTCTGATCTGCTGAAGGAAAAGTCCAGGCCAAACCAGCAATGGAGCTCCAACCCCTTCAGTGCCTGAGAGATCTGGGATGCTGCAGGGAAAGAGACAACAGCTACCAGCACCTTTGTGTAGTCAGGAAACGGAGGTGAGGAGAGCAGTCATCGCGCTGTGTGGCAGGACACGGGCTTGGGCTGGAGGTGGAGAGGATGCGAACAGACCAGGTAGCCAGAACGGAGTGCTGGATGAGGCCTTACTCTACATATCATCCATAACCTCTAAATGACTGAGCTTAAGCACAAGTTTCAGTCCGTGGGAGACTAAAATGTCATATGCCTCAAGCAGGGAACAGAAAGGCTGCAGTGCATTAAGGACTAGCAGTGACCATAGAGGTGCTACTTGGGACTGGATTCAGGCCTTTCTGTTCCTCTATACATGAGAACTACAAGACATTTGAGTACAGAACATCACCCCTCAGCTCCCAGATCTTTTTCCTAGCCCCATATGCATGTGCCACATGGTTAAATGGCAGTGCTCCAGCCAGCTATGGCAGCAGCAAGAGTATTCTCCTGTTTCATGACTTGGCTTTTGCCTCTGCCAGTTCAAGAGGGATGGCTTCTGATTTCTAAGTTACTATTGAGAAATATTGCTCAGCTGCACCATTGCTATTTGGCCTATCAGGTCTCATTTGGTGTTTACTTTCACTATTACATTAGATACAGCATTTTGTATTTCATTTCCTTGTTCTCCCCCCCACACACCCCGGGGAGAACTGAGCTGAAAGGGAGGTCTCTTCTTGCTTACTGTTTGACCACAGACTAATTTGCTAGGCAAATATGACTTAAAAAGAATGGCTTGAAATAAAAATGTCGTCATAGCATTATAGATAAGCAGAATCTAGACAACCGGCCAGGTGTCCAGAGCCTCTGTTTTCTGTTCCCAAGTCACAGCAGCTCTTGCCAGACACTGCCAGGGTGCAGCAAGGGCCAGCTACTCCCTAAGGGATGAGGAGCCGAGTCAAGCAAGATAAAGCAGACAGCAAGGAAGGAGCCTTGCTAGCCAGGGCCCGTCCCAGTGTACCCAGAAAAGGAGAGCAGGGCAGGCCCAGGGCTAGCAGCCAGGATCAACCAAGAGTCAGATTTTTCAGGCAGGTTCATGCTGACCAGGCAGGTCCTAGGTCAAGCTGGGAAGTCAATCCTCAGGTCAGGATCAGGTCCTGTGATGGCAACCAAGGTCACATACAGACACGGTGATCACCAGCCAGGTCCACAGAGATGAGACAGGTCTGAGGTCAACCCCGAAAATCAGTTCACAGGTCAGGAAACAGATCAACAGGCTCCATGGCTGGCCACGGGCATGGACGTAGGCATGGGTGGGAGAGATGGAGACAAGCGCACCTATGCCATAGCTCAGGCAGGGACTAATAGCGCAGACCTGAGCTTAAATGGAGCTCCTGGGCCATCTGTGGGCGGTGTGTCAGTGGAAGCCCCAAGTGAAGGTCGTCAAGGCAACTAAGGGTTTTTTAATGCCCTCAGGGCGCTGACATACACAGACCATAATAATTGCCCTCGGTTTTTATTGTGAAAACAATTTGGGGTTCTTGCTTGCTTGTGACATAGGAATGTCACAGCCTTGCTTTGACCAAGAGCTGGTTACAATACAGAGTGTGGTAAGTCAAGGCCAACAGGACAATGTAAACAAAAATTCAGCATAATGAGCCTTGGCATGGACAGTACATCAACAAGCGACAGAACCACCCCAAAAGCTGCTGGGAAGGTATACTGTGATATCATTTGATTGGCAGCCTGTGCCAACAACTAGCTACAAGGACCTTCAACAGCAGAGATTGAGGCGAGACACTTGGTTTACTTCATAAATTGAGTTTAGCGGTTTCACACTGTCTGTGTTTCTCTTACCCCAATAACAACTTGTGTGATCAATTTTCTCTGCCTCTTTAAGACCAGCTTGAAAGTATCAGCTCCTAAACTTGTAAGATGTAAAGACCCATATATAAACAGGAGGACACATTACCGAAGTGGCCATTACTTAATTGAGGAGCAGTGCTGCCATTTTGTGAGTTACAGGTTGTCACCTCTTTTTTTCCATTAGCCAGATTCTCTTTAGGCTAGACTGGTCGAAAACTCTGAGTAATTCTATTGACTATGTTAAAAGATTAGCAATACAAATGAGAAAAGAATCAGGCCCAATCATAGCTTTAGAATTTAATGACTAAAATGGGTATAAGTCAATGAATATTCATCCTAGTCTTGCAAAAATAACCTAGCATCAGGAACAAGGGATGGAGAGAGGTTCTATTCCCAAGCACTTGGTACGGACAGCAGGGCTTGTACCTTTGCACAGTACAGAGGAGCGAACAATCGGACAGAGGAGCAAACAACGCAGCCAGACAACTGCAAGGGGTACAACTGCGTTCCTACCGTTCTTTGTGCAGCCTAACATGCCTTGCTTCTCAAGGAGTTTCCAGTGGATACATCTAGTGGTCCAGTTCCAGGACGGGCTTGTGGATAAAAATACTTTCTTACTTCTTTTAGCCAGCTGAGTGGAGCTGCTGAAATGCAATGACCACAGATACTGTAATTATCATTCCACAGTCACACCGTTTGGTGGATGGAGGATTTGCTTCTGTTGAATGGAGCATCTGGGGATGTTTTAAGTTGCTCTTTTAAGATCAAGTGCTGCTGTCAGTTACATGTTATAGCTCCCACTGAGCCAGTGGAAAATTCTCTAGGCTAGCACAGCCTTTCAAATGCAGACAAGTGTTTCAGTGATTAATGATGAGACATTTGTATAGCAAGATCTGGCACTTACTGTCATTAGTTGATCAGTTTAAAACAGAGACAAGTGCTTATTACATGGCAAGCTGTGAACTTCTGGAATCTGCTGTCCCAGTAAACTGTGGACACAGATGGCAGGACAGGGCCAAAAGAAATCTGAGAAATTCATGGTATTCAAGCCCATAAACAGACACTAAAGGGAAGATGCAGGGTTCCCAACCACAGTCATTGTGGGTATTGAGGTAATGTGACTGGATCATAATGAACCACAAATAGTGGCCAGGCTTGTCTGCTTTCCCTAAAAAACATGTCCTCTGCCACTACTAGATACAGTGTCTGGACTATGCTTTCTGCCCCGATGGGGCATTTTCTGTGGTTTTACGTTCACTTTTGTTCCTCTTGCAGCATGAGGTAGGAGACAAGGATAGCCGAGAGGACAGTACGTCTCCACAAATGTACCTTTCGGCAGATCGACCTTCTCTTGCCAGAGATTCATTTTTCCAACAGTCAAGGAAATAGCCTGTTTTCATCAAAATGCCTCAGTTGAAGTGAATTAATCAACTGCTTGGGTGCTAATTTAGCAGTCCTCTTTCAGTACCCTTTTCCCATCAGCCTGTGCACCACTGGGCCACATCAGAGGAATAACAATGTTAGCAGAATACTGGGCCTGGGACACTGGTCCCCATTCTGGCTGGTACCTGCCTCCATTTCTACATCCAGAAATTTCTCACTGGGGATATGTAGCACTGTCCAGTATGCTCAAGACTCCCAGTAACAAGCTGTCTTTCCAGGATATTGGTGGCTTTTAGAAACCGGGGAATGTTAGCAACATTTTATGATTGTTGTCTTCTACATACAAGCAGTAAGGCAGCTGGCTGTCTTCTGTGGGTGAAACCTCTTAGTAGAGGATCAGAGATAACATTGGTCCCTTACTTGATGAGGTTGGTCACTTCACAAATAGAGACGTAGACAAAGCGGAGACATTTAATACCTTCTTCACCTCTGTCTTTAACACTGATGATGGGCCCTGGGACCCCCGGAGCCCTGTGATGGAAGACTGTGACTGGGGGATGATAAACTCTCAGCCGACCCTGAACTTGTTCAAGACTTGCGGCTCCAGCTGGATGCACATAAATCTATGGGGCCTGATAGGATTCATCCCAGGGTACTGAAAGAGCTGGCTGGTGTCATTGCAGGACCTCGCTCCATTACTTTTCAATGGTCCTGGGAGTCTGGAGAGATCCCAGTCCACTGGAAGCTGGCAAATGTTGTCCCAATTTTCAAAAAGGGTAAGAAGGAAGACCCTGGTAATCACAGGCCTGTTAGTCTCACTTCATTGCCTGGTAAAATTATGGAGAATGTTATTCCGGGAGTTACTGAAAAACCTTTGAGAGACAATACAGGCATTGGTCATAGCCAGCACGGGTTCACGAGGGGAAAGTCCAGCTTAACCAGCTTAATTTCCTTTTATGGCAAGGTCACCCATCTAGTTAACCAAGGGAAGCCAGTAGATGTGGTGGGTTTGGATTTTAGCAAAGCTTTCGATACTGTCTCTCAGAGTATCCTCCTGGACAAACTGTCCAGCACAAGTCCATCACACGTTGGGTGAGCAATTGGCTGACGGATCAGGCTCAAAGGGTTATAGTAAATGGGGTTACATCAGGCTGGCAACCAGTCACCAGTTGCGTTCAACTCTAGGTTTCTGCTGAATTGATAAGCCGAAAGATCGGTTCCTCTATAAAAGTACTTTTTATTAATAACGCTACAGCTCGAGGTGGGTGCCTCCAAAGAGGGACCTTGAACGAAGAAATCCCTCGGCAATTATACCCTTACAATCTAAATTCTCCACCCCTCATGCAACAGTTTGGACCAGTAGTAATATTAGAGACTGGGGTCTTCCCATTCTTCATTGGGTCCCTACATTGGGTCTAGGCGGGCCATTTATTTTCTTATCTCTAAGGTTCCAGCTTTTGTTAATGAATGTAGCTTCCTTATATTCTGCCTTGAACCAACTCTGGAGCCTTCTTTTACTTGACTAGGTAAAAGTTCAACATATCTAGCTGAAAGTTCACAGCTTGCGGCCTAAGGCTTCAGCAAATTTAGCTACTAATGCTAAGCAAGTTATGCTAAACAAGTTCTATGTAAGTAGTACACCAAATCGTACAACAGGAGGAAATGAAATGAAGCTGTGTCAGGGGAAATTCAGCTTGGACATTAGGAAAAGGTTCTTCACTGAGAGGGTGGTCGGTCACCAGAACAGCCTCCCCAGGGAAGTGGTCATGGCACCAAGCCTGTCAGAGTTCAAGGAGCATCTGGACGACGCTTTTAGTCATATCGTTTAGTTTTAGGTAGTCCTGCAAGGAGCAGGGAGTTGGACTCAATGATCCTCATGGGTGCCTTCCAAGCTGAGATATTCTATTAATGGAAGATCCTGAAATGAAAATAAAAACATGATGTTTAGATCCTTTAGCAATTGCACTTTGGACTTGCTGTGATTTGAAATGGACATAGCAGAAGTCTATTACTTGTAATAGCCCAGAATATTTCTTTTCCACAGATGCCATATAAAATGGATTTCCCAGATGTTCAATGACCTACTTAGCCATAGATTTCTTTCATTCTGTTTCACTAAAAATAGCATTTGTCAGAAAACTCTAATACATTGAAATAAAAATGCTGCAGAACTTATATGAGTTTTGCTAGATTGTTTTTGTACACGGTCCTTCCAGGCCAAGGATGTGGACCTATTCATTCAAGCAGGGTCTCTTGTCTCCAGGGGCACAAACTTTGAGCACCATTGGTGAACACACTCTCTCTTCTCTCTCCTGCCTTTCAGGAGGTCTGGCACAAAACAAAAACAAAGGCTGGATTTTCCCAGGGGACAGGCATTCTCTTTTGAACAGCTTTTCTCATCTCGCAGAAACGGTACCCTTTGGACCAGCCAGGGAAGTTGCTGAATCAAATCTGGAAGGGACTTTAATGAAGAATGTAGGGGCCCAGTGACTGAGAGGGGGTGTAAGACCACTGCAGATATTGACAGAAAGCAGCTGAGTACCCATGCTCAGATCCAGATTAGAAAGGAATCTGATGGAGGGTTTCTGGGATGAGACTGGACTTTCAGCTGGTAATCAAAGGATTTCCCACTCTGGAGCCTGAAGGAGAGAAGCTGCACTCTTAGCCTTTGCTTTGTAATATGATGGAAGAAAATCCACAGTGCTTCTCTCCCAATGGGACAGGATAGTTCCTATGATTTTATTGTATTACTTTTTCCTAAAACATGCTGCAGCACTCTTTAAACTGCAACTAGGTATGAACAGCTTCTTTCCTGCTCTTTACAGCTCAGTGACCCCAGACTGCAAATCATTGCATGTGGTTCCCCCTATCCCTCAGAGTCTACTAACCTCAAAGATGTTCTCGAGCTTCGAACAATTCTCTTCTACCGCCAATTGAAAGTCCACGGTCCAGAAAGCACCATCAGCACCTCCTTGGATAAAGTTTTTCCAACAGTCAGTATAGTCTGGAGAAATGGAAGCAAAATGACTGACTTCAGTTTATTCAGACACCAGACAAACTCAGGCAACAAGACTTTTTAACCTCTTCCTTGTGCCCATGACACAGAGACAGCTTGGCCATGGACAGGCCATCTGATGCATGCTCTCCACTCCATATTTGGAACCAATGCCATTTTCTCTGGGCATTTTTTTTCTCTCTCTTATCAGCAGAGGGCCCCATCACCCAGCCTTATCCCAGCAGCTGCATTTAGTCCCCTAGGACCAGGGAGAAGCACCCTGTCTCCCATTTCCTCAGGAGTGACGGAAAGATGGTGTCTCTAAACAAGGGAAAATTTTCATATAGGTCTGGTTGCTAAGAGTCCTGTCCCCCTTCTCCTGCGATATTTGAACATCTTTTTTTGAATGTGACAGTCACTGAATGATGATGGGTATGCCCCCAAAGAACCTGGGCAGCATGCTGGGCACAGAAGCAAGCCCATAACAGATTCACCCATGCATAAAGTCCACCAGTTCACCCCCTCCCAGTCCCACAAAGCACGGGAAACCTTGCCTTTCTTTTTCATGACAGCAATGGTTACTTCAGCCAAGTTCACAAAGTTCTTCAGACCTTGGCGGACTTCTTCATCTTCTGCATAATAAACCCGAGCTACATGTATGTCTATGTTCACATTTGAATGCTTCTTTAAGAATCTCAGTATTTCATGGCAGCAGTCTGCACAGGGGCTCCAGGACATGTACCAGGTGATGGAACAGTTGACATAATTATTGGATCTTTTCATCTTAAAGATCTTCTCCAGGAAGTAGACTTCAGCATGGTAACGATCATTTCTGACCCAGTGTATCCAAGGTGTGCCGGTCTCACCCCACTGGAGTTTGCATAGTAGGTATGTTTCCCGTGGAGTATTACGGGGGTCAAAATGATTCCTTAACGCCTTCTTAGATACATACATGCTGAAACAGAAGAGAAACTTCAAGGAATGACTGGTTACAACTTTGTTTTCAGTAGCTCTCCTGTACAAAAGAAGGCGAAGGGTGGAGGAAATGAGAGAACCGAGAAGGGCAAAACATGAGAGCAATGCAAGGAAAATGGAGAGGTAGACACCACGCAGTAGTTAAAGGAACCAAACCCTGAACCACCTAATCCTCCCTTTGTCTGCAGCTGCATGCAGAACTTCCATCTCCTCACCCCTTCCTATGGCTGTTCTCTTCCTCATCAGGTAAGTATTTCTAAAAGCTTTCTATATGTTTTCATGTGACAGACATTTTTCCAAGGCTCCTATGTAGCCCTTTTCAATGTAAGGAGCCATTGCAAGTTTTGTAAAAACTGAGAAAATTAAAAGAAAGAAAATAAAACCACTGATAAATTATAAAGCTAAGTATTTCTCCTTATTGGATTCTCTTGTTTGTATTTTCATAAGGATTAGCACAGTCAGCACAATCCTACTTGAGAGAAGGAAAAAGAAGTGCTCTACACAAAAAGATGTGTCTCCCAAGAATGGCATTTTCTGACAGATAGTCCATCTCTTAGATCCACATCTATTCAGCTCAGAGCAGAGCTCTAAATATTGTCAATGAAGTAACTGTACAAAGACTGCCAGTGTTGGTTGTGAATGTATCCTTTATATCAGTAATTATCCATGATACATAAATAATATATGAAGTCACTGTTAGCACTTTGTAGCCTTTGTACAATTGCTTTATATAGAGATTTATATGAGAATGTACTTCAGATAGACACATATTTTTCCACATCAGAGTAATTCAGAATAAATCTAGTAGACAACTGGAAAGGCTCTTAACAGAGAAACAATAAACCTGTAGATTGTTTTATAGATTAGCACTCACCAATAACCAAAAAAACCACTATCTGAACTAAGGACAAATGAAATCTTGCAGATCAAGCAGCTGTCACATATTATCATCACTTATGTAAAGAAGCATCTCATTTATCTGAGTCAGTCAGAAGGCTTTGTCTTCTTACCCTGTCTCCTTCCTCATCCCAGCCTCCTATGCATTAAAATACATATGTACACAAACCAGTTTGTAAACTACAGAATGTATCTCTGTTTACCATGTAAACTCTGTGTATATAAACCACAGAAACTATGCATGCAGATTTCATTATCAGACTTTCTATTGAATTTATGTAAATGTAGTAAATGTAAATGTCACCAAATGTTTAAATCTGGTACAGGAAAAACTTTTTTTTATTATAGTTAAGTCCTTTAGTATGTTATTAAAAAAAACAACCAAGAGAGACAAAAGTGAAGCACAGGCTTAATGTTCATTTTTCCTCATTTGAGGTGCTAAAAGAGATGGGTTTTTTTCTATTTCTATTAAGTTATTTGGAAGTTAGTGCCTATTAGCTTAAATTTCTTTAAAACTTGATGATTAGGGAACATATATATATAAAAAATAAGTATATGTACCTAATAGATGTACATAATGTATGTACATATGTGCATAAAATATGTACATAATATATGTAATGTGCGTGTGTGTGTGTATATATACAGGGAATATAGTGACAGTGGTTGAAGTTCACCAAAGAAAATACATTGAACTCCCAATACTCAAGCCCAATCAGTTAATCTAATTCTTACAGGAGGTATCTTTAAGGTTTTGGAAAGCAGTGTTACAACAGATTTGTTCAAAGGTATCTGTAGTGGTTGCCATCTGATTATAACATAAAGACAAGTTAAAATTTCCAGGTCTTACCTAAACCGGTCTTACGCACCCTCTTGCCTGTGTCTTGACCACAAAATATTGTACTTTGGATAAGCTATTGCAGTGGCTGTCCTGTGCATATTTTCAAGGACATAAAGCCATTTCTTTAGAACAATATTGCAATACACTTATTTTCAAGATATAGCCACTTAAAGATGTATTCAGCCAAGTGAAATTTATTGTGTAATCAGCTTAATGCAATATAAACAAAAGTCTGCATTCTTATAAATATCTGCTACAGATATAACTTGCCATTTTTTAAATAATGGATTAATGTAAATTTAAACACCTCTAACAGAAGGATTGACAAATTTAAAAACGTCATAAAACATTGCCACACTATAGAATATATACAGAATCCCAGCACCTACTCCCTTTTCTCCCCAAACCAGGTAAGAAAATACTTAAAATAAGTTGTGAGTTTACAGATAAATTGCCCAAAGCCATGCAATCACTTTAATTCTTTTATTTGTACAGCTATCACAAACAGTACTTGCTGTTCAGCATAGTTATGTGCGGTACACATATACACATGGAGCCAAACTCAGAAAAATCAAGCACTTAATAGCTGGTTCCTTGAGACAAATACAAGACAAAATTAGGAGTTAGCAAATAAAACAAACAAACAATCAAAAAGTCCTAATACTTTTTTAGTTTTCTTTTTAAATTTGGTTCATCAGTCTCATGAAGGTGAACCTGTAACCCTTCCAGAATTTAAGAGCTGGAGAGAAATACACCACCTGTGAAGACTGAGTATTTGAAAGGTGATTTCCACCCAAAAAAGTTTAGAGGAGTTAGTTAGGGGAGAAAATGGCAGAGGGATGACAGCCAACATAACTGTCTCCTAGGCTTTATCTTCTTTTCCATTAATATGCAGCTGCTATGTAAATGTGCATTAAACCCTGAAAACTTATTGACTGATTACAAATATCTTTTAAAATGTGTTATTTATATCTTTTTTATTGTCCCATCATCCATAACTTGAACAGGAATGCAATGAGTTTATTTTAAAATGTACTAATTTTACAAAAACAGCTCCTAAAACTAGTATCTTATTAAAACTTTGTGTAATAAACTGCACCATTATAGATATTTAATAATTTTCCTTCCTTCCTCTAACACTTTTTGTTAGGAACTATTTAAAATTGTGCTCATTGCAAGATAATAATAGTAATAATGATAATATCTAAAAATGTACAAGCATAGCTATGTCAAGACTTCTTTAATCTGCGTTTTCCTTCCATTGCTAATGCTTTGCACAGCCAATGCACTTCTTTACTAAACTTTGCATTGAAACTTTTTTTTCCGCTCTATTGCACAGAAAATGTCTGGCCTGACACTTCCTGTTTATTTTAGGGCACAATAGCTGTTTCAAGACCTGCAAGTGGAGCAGGGAAGGGCACTTTTGGATTCTCTTGCTGCCCAGTGTTGGGGTGAGGCAGCTCCTGCCTTAGCCCTTCCCCAATTCAGCCCCATCTTCCACCCATTTCTATCAGCACCTTTTATTCCCTGCCGGTTTATGGCTCCCGTGACAGTTTTATACTGGCAGGAACTTCCCCGACGAGCTCAGACGTTGGTGCTGCAGTCACACCAGGACCAGGGCTCCCACTCGGGTACGCTGGCACCAGTGTCACCCTTGCCCTTCCCCACGCGGGGCAGAGACCTTGCCCAGACAGAAAGCACACCCCTGGGGTGACAAAGGGAGGGGTGCCCTTGGGTTGGAGCAACGACAACACAGAGCTGAAGCTGGGGCGGGGGGGGGTTGGTCAGCAATTTTGGTTTTTCTTACCCTTTCAGCTTTTTCTTGTACATGGCTTCTCCTCTTCTCCTCTCCCCGTGAACCCTCCTTTGGTGCTGTCCTGCTTTCTGTTTCTGTTCCTGCAGCAGGGCCGATGATGAGAGCACACCCCCAGGCTTCACTGGCTCGGGGTGATGTAAGAGGAAAGGGAAAAAACTGGTTTGACCACGGTTGCTACCACATAATGACACTTCTTTATAAGCCTGCCCTTAGCAGTGCTTTTTCCTCACCCTTTAGCTGGGGAGTGAGGGCTGATAGGTGTTTCCAGTTAAAAATGTAATAATTGGACAATCTCTTTGAAGCCTGCTTGAAGTTTGAAAGGTATGGTAATGCTTTGTCAGCAGAAAAATGAGATTTATTATTCTGTGCAGGAAACTCCCGCTGGTGGTGCAGCTGTTCTGTGTGGCATGCAGGCCTTTCCTCCGAAGCACCCAAAGCTCGCCTCTGTGGAAAGCATGGTGGTTCAACCTCATGCATCGCAAGATCTTTCCGTGCTGTCAGAGCTGCGTCAAGGACAAAGTGCTCACAAATACCTCTGATAAGAGACTTCACTCACAAGGTATCGGCGAAGCTTACTCATCTTCCCTGCCAAACCCAGAAAGTGGAGAGTTCCCCCTATGGAGGAAGAGAGGAGACCATGTCTTGGGAGCCTTGCAGAAGACATGGCACTTGAGGAGCTGGTGATCTCGAACAGCCCATGTCTGCTCTCTTGGGCATTGTGCTTAGGGACTGAGAAGCCCATATGTTACTAGTGTAATCTGATTTATATACGCAGGTCTGTGCTGTGCCCTGCAGCATGGCCATCAGGCTGTGTCCCTAGACATGTCCCTTGGCCGCTGGATAAACTCAGCTGGTGGATTGCAACAGAGGAGCCTCCGGGCAGCTCCTGCTTGGCACCGGCGATTGCACCACCGGCCTGGTCCTGTCCTTATCTACATGTGCAGCAGGAAGTTGGAACGTCCTTTAGGAACAGAATTGCATTCCTGTAAGAAAATATATAATAGCTGAGATGACCAAAAAGGGGGAGCTTCCCTTCAGGGACAGGATCTGCACAATGTGCCGTGGGAGAATCCATCTGGAGTCTGTCCAATGCTGCACGAACGCTGGGTGCCCAGCATCTGAAGGGATGTTAGATTTACTCACTGTCTATATTCCTCTTCTTATTCTGTCTTATTAAAACAAATGTTTTATCAAGCCATTTGTTGTCAGGCCTTTCTTACTGAGATCTAGTAAGTACCCTGCACCATCTCTCTTGCACATAAGCGGTCCTGGCCAGGCCACCAAGATGCACACATCTTGGTGCTGGTGAATATATGGATAAGAGTGCAAGGGGGGCAAAATCCATTTATTTTGAGATTTGTAAAATAAAATCACATTCCCCTTCCTCAAGGTCTTTTTGAGTTTTGTTATACTAATTTCCTGGGGAGACATTTAGGAAACATAGTAGCTCCCAAGTCCCACAGAGTTACTACTGTTCACCTGCTATGCTAGAAGACCACAGTGCAGCTCAGCAACTTTGCCAGCCCCCTTCTGAAAACACAGCCAAGGCAAAACTAGCAAGACACACAATCCTAGGGTGACACTGAGGAGCAGGTACAACTACCAGTCACTCAGGAGCTCATATTCTGCTTGCAGATTAACTGCACTGTGGATGCAGAGAGGTTAGTTAGCTGGCTCCATGCAAAGTCTGGCTGCGTTCATTAGCTGAGGCACAGGACTGCCTGCTCAGGTCTGGAAACATCACAAATACTTTCACAGGACACCAAGCCTAACCTATCAAAGACCTCCAGATGTGTCTCGAGAGAGTGCTGCAGAGACTCTGCAGACTTGTTCCTGAGACTAGGAGCCGAGGGGAGCAGGGGGCAATGACACCCGAGTGACTCCTCATAGACCCATGAAGGGACCAGCTCTGCCTCAAGGTGAGCTATGCCACACTCTGTGTCGGCAGCACTCTGTGGTCCAGGAGGGTAGGTTACCTCTGCGGCGACTAAATTAAGCGCTCAAGCTATCTGTACAAGATTCCCTTTATTTCACAAACCAATCAAACTTACATATGTTTCAACAAGGATCTGGAAAGAACTATCAGCATACAGCCAATATTACTAACACAGGAGGGCATATCTGGCTCAGCTGGGATGTTTGCCAGTCCTCAGAAGAGTTAAAGATAAAAACATTCCATACACATACTCGTGACTGTCTTGAGCCACATCTCCCCAGGCATACACCAGGCCATCCTCCGACCTGACCTTGTAAAACTAGTTCTTCAAAGCCTTGGCAAACATGCAGCGCAGCAAATTCTAACGTTCACCCTTGAAAACAAATGCCAGGTGTTCTGAGCTGCTCCCACAACCTCAGGCTCAACACTGCTTGGATGCACAGAGCCAGCTTTGGCCTAGTACAGTGACAGAGCTATTTGGCCCTCCAGGAACCGGCCTTGGGTTTTTTTCCATTACCTGGGGTATCCCAAAACTGCATCAGGATTTTGGTTTCCATTACTCTTTTTATGGAGTACCTGAAGAAAAATTGCTGAGCCCTGTCACTTCTGAGGGACAAGGAGCTTCAGGGATTTCAGGGCTAGTGCTGGAGCTAGTGCCAGGTGTTGACACCAGCTTGTCAAACTCTCTTGGCTTGAGTGCTGCCTGCCTCAGAAACCACTTCTCTCCATGAGGGACAAAGCAAGCACCGCAGGCGCTGGCTAACCAATGTACGCCACCCTCACCTGATGGGCAAACTTTGTGTGTGACTTGGAAGAGGCTGTAAAGACATGCATGATCAGTGTGTTCATTCTACATGGTTGGTTGTGCATGCATTTTAAGTATCTGTGGCAACAGTGCAACTTTCTGAAAGGTGAAAAGGATCAAAGATAATACCAGAAAAGGTCTCCTAGGAATGCAGACATCTGAGGTATTAAATGTGCCACTTCTGTCATTAAAAAAAAACACAAATGGAAGTTTGTTGTGGAAATTCATGAAGCTCAAGGTTGTGATAAACTGACCTACCTTTGACTGAAAAAACTTACATTACTAAGGAATGGGCCTCTTTGGAGATTGGAGATTGAGACACAGAACACTTTTAAGATAAGATGCTGACACTCAGCCTGCAATGGACTGAGTGGAGATTTGATGGGAAAGTTTCCTGCAGGATAACATGCAGTATGCATTTGTTTACATCACCCATTCCAGTGACCCTGCTCTGACAGCAATAAACATCACCTGAGATGAAGTCAAGAGATGGGATAGTACTTTCCTAAACTGCAGCATCTCTGTTCACCAGAATGTGCCTGTCAACAGGACCGCCTGGGTCTGGCATTAATGGTCAGGGGTCTGCTGACTAATTAATAAGTATTATTAATTACAGAGGTCTGAGAGGGTTATAGAGAAAGCAGGTTAGGTAACTAGATTGGTAAACACCCAATGAAGAAAAGAAGAATACGGATGACTTTGATTGATGTGTCCACAGTCATTTTGCCTTTTGAGCTCTCTGGCCATATTTGTTATTTCAGTGAAAGACTGGATACCACATGATGTTAAAAACATGATGTGAGATAATCAGCAGGTATGTAACTCAACCAGGAATACAAAACATCTTGTTCTGACAGTTCAGTCATGGGACACGTGAGTCATAATTTTTTAGTTCAATTTTTCTCATTCAGTATGCTGCTCTTTATTATTCAGCGAAATAGAAACCATAACATTACTGCATTTTTGTGATTCATTTTCCTCTCTTGAATCTTGTGGAGTATCAGGAAATATTTCCTGTGCACATATTGGATGTTGGTCCCCCAACAGCTGGGCCTTTCTGTCCCCCACGTCTATTTGGGATCTTGTTAAGGAGCCTTTATCACCTCCCAGAGTTGAATAGGACAGGAGAATCTGTACAAGCCAGGAGCTTTATAGGAAACAATTGTCACCAAAACCAGTGTATCACGAAACTACAGCACTCCCTAGCACATCTCTCTGTACCCTCTTGGGCGATGTTGACCTTTGTTGTCAGGTTCTGAAGTCTTTCCTTACATCTCAGCCCCTCTAGCCTCAGACCTGCGTCACAGCCACTCATCTGACATTATATATTTGTCCAGGCCCCTGGGAAAAAGAACAGGAGGGACAGTTGAGAGCTCAAAAAACAAGAGGCAAATAAATACCCCAGAAAAATTACTGATCCCTGTTATTAAGCTTGCTTCCTTTTTTTATAAGGCACATGCTGCCCTAATGATTTTCAAAGAGTTTGAACTGGATGATAAGGGGGGGCAGACAGTGAAATAACTTCTGTTTTGAAAGCTGGTGTTTGAAGAAAGAAAAAAAGGGAATGGGAAAAGTCTGCCTAAGCATAAAGGATTTTCCTCACTCTCTTTTCTGCATCATCCAGGTACCATCCGGACGCTTCTCTCCTCACTGCCAAGAGACTGCCCTGGACGATGACACTGCCCTTTGGTTACTCCACCTTATTTAGCTGATCAAGGAAACTCTTCCCATAAAGAGGGAATAGGAGCCAGGCAGAGGCAAAGCAAGCCAGGCTGGGATAGAACGCATCTCTAGCTGTCCATTTGCAAGGCCCTTCCATTACCAGAGGAATTTCTTGGAGACATTTGTGGTAGTGCTCAGCACTACCCAGCTTCTTCCATGCCAGCCCAGAGGCAGCCTACACATTTGTGGCACAGCAGTATGAGGGATGAGCCAGCAGAGCTGAGGAGACTCGGGCAGGATTGGCCCCTGCTATTGCCTGTGGGGCAGCCTGCACTAGGCACAGCCAGCGAGGAATCTGCCTCTGCGTGCTGGGGCCATCACTGCTCCTATCCCCAGCCTGAAAATGCCCCATCTCGTTCCAGCCCGTGGACAGCCCTTTGCTGCACCAGCACTAATAGCTCTGGGGAAACCCTGCCTGCCCTA
The DNA here is from genome assembly GCF_964188355.1 of Buteo buteo. Taxonomy (NCBI): domain Eukaryota; kingdom Metazoa; phylum Chordata; class Aves; order Accipitriformes; family Accipitridae; genus Buteo; species Buteo buteo. The sequence goes on along the minus strand of NC_134189.1, from coordinate 21,346,668 downwards.
TATTTCAACCCCAAAGTCTGCAGGCTTCTTTTCAGGCACAAATACACGAGCATCGCAGAGGCAATGTAGCTAGGCAGTGGAATTTGTCTCTGATCTCTATCCCAAAGTCAGCCCTGTGTCCATCTCTTCTCTTGAATCTGCATATCTATCTTCAGAAGGAAAATTCAAGCTGCAGCAGTGGGTAGTAGATGAGTGCAAGGAGAGATGGGGATAAAGAGGTTCTCTAAGGACATGGTGGCTGTCCAGGGGGTGGTGGGGCCAAGGGTTTTGGCAAAAGCCCATGGCAAGGGAAAAAATTCCAGTTCAGGTGAAATCTACTCTGAGACAGGGAATGAGGAAAACTTCATTTTCTTCTCTCTGGACCCAGTTTGTCCTGGGTCTTTAGCCTTAGAAACTTGAACCAGGACAGCTTTATCTTGACTTCAAGCGACAAACCATGTCTATACTGGGATTTTGTAGTCATGCCTAAAGGAGAAGGAGCAGGGTGAGCTGTGAAATGGGCTTAAGTCCAAATCCCAAAACAACAGCCAAAGTTGCTTTATTGGGCTTGCATCATATCTTTGCAGATGGTTTGAAGCAGGATAGCTCCACTTACTACAGCACAAATTGTTCATAGGGCTGCAGCAGGACTATCCCTGTTCCGCTGCCAGTTACCACCCTTGCAGTTCTGTTGTTGGAAAGGACAGGATGAATTGTCTCCTCTGTAGATTTTTTAATGTTTAATTCTGATCCAGTCAGTTCTGCAAGAGGTAGTAAAAGAGCTTGGACTCAGCTCTGCAACAGAACAGGTGGGTTTTGGCCAAAAACAACCAGGCTGCAGTGTGATATGAAACAAAGTATCAGAAACTTGGGAAATTCCATTTTCCCAGAAATACCTTTCCTGGCTGACTTCAGCCAAGCTTGAAGACAGCTGGCCAGAAATTAGCACTTGTTTCCTGAAAAGCATCGCCCTGATATGTTTTTATTCTGACTCACAACACAAACACAGGGTCCCTCCTTCCCTCCCATTCTCACCCACATTCTGTGTCATTCTCTGAAACAGCTGATAGCCTGTGACACACCACTGGGATGCCACAGGTTTAAAAAGGGGTATGAGCCTGAGTACCACCCAGGAGTGGCTACCCAATTAATCTCCTTTTCAGCCTGGAGAACACTTCCCACAGAAAAAAAAAAAAAAAAAAAAAAAGAAAACCAAAACTTTTTTGTTCTGTCCAAGCAACCTTTCCCTATGAAAACCAAACAATCTTGGCCAGCTCAGCTCTCATTCCTGCACACACCGCTGTGTCTCCAAGACAGAAACCAATTCAAAGGGCTGCAGAAACAGATCGGTGTTAATTGAGGAGAACAAAAGCTAGGACTAAGCACACATGTGTGGGATTTACATTTTGACAGCTTCATCTTCAGAAGGCTGAGGCTTTTCTTAAACATAGCATTGGACTCTGCTGCTGTAGCAAGTACAGCTCCTACCTTTTCTTTTCCTGCTGTCCCCCACCCCTGTTGCTGCTACTGGGGCAGGAGGACACAGTTACCTGAGGTGAGTCCGAGTTTTAAATAAGGGGTGGGCACTGTCAAAGCCAAAGGGACTGCTGAGCTGGTTAGTGTCCGTGGCACACTGAAAACAGTATGCATATTCAACATGATAGTGTGGGAAAGTCCTCCTGCCCTCAACAGTGAATGGCCATGAACTGCTAAACCTCACTGTGCTACAGCCACAGAACCTTTGCTTTGTTGGTGCTAATGGACACTCTTTCCTCCTCCAGTCTGGGATGCTGCCATCCTTACTGTCAGGCAGGAAAGGACTACCTGTGAGGGTGTGCAGCACCACACTAGATAGGTGGATGGAGCTTCTAAGGCACAACATATTTTGACACAAAAAAAAGAACATCTGCACACATGCAGACATTGAAACATCTGGAAGTTGGAGATTAAGAAACTATTGTTACTTGGGTTCCTCTCAGCATGCAAAGAAGCCTGATGCAATCTGACTGTGATTTAGGAGGCAGAGTTTGAAAGCAGATGAAGCTGCCAGGTTGACACCATCCCCTGGTTTGCTTGGAGAGATTGCCACCATGCCAGAGAAGCTGTCACAGCAGCATGGTTGGTGGAAATTTCTCAGCACTGATGTCCTTGACAGCACCCTCAGTGGTGCCAATACCATGCATGCTGAGAGCACCTAACCATCCCCACAATATAAATGGACACTTGTTAAAGAATTCTCAGTCATGGGTTTCTCTAGGTTTGCTTTATTAACAACTCAGAGTTGGGCCACCACCACAGTGAATGGCAACCCTCCAAAAGTTTCTCAGTCTTATAGACCTTTTTACCACTCATTATCTGAGTCCAAAATCTTTGTTAGTTTTCAGTAGAATCTCGGTTCCCCGGTCTTATCGTTCATCAAAGTCCTTTAATTAGTTGTCTCAGTTCTCTCGTCTTGTCTGGTCCCAGTTCTCATCTTTGAGATTTCAAGGTCTGCCTCGGGTCAGTCATCTCCTGTTCAGTTTACCTTGAAGTCCCATACCTGCACAATTCTGAGAAAACCCTCAAGTTGTTCCATTAACTATTACACATCTACCTCTATAAGCTCTGCATGTTTTAATCTTTTGCCAGCGAAGCACCTGCTTCTTGCTGATTTTTCATCTTTTGTTCAACCTGTCTCTACCGATTAGCTTGACTGGGTTTTAAACCAGTCCTGGGTTGGGGCTATACAGGGGGGCAGGCTGAAAACGCTGTTCATGGCCTGTTGAGCAGCTCTGTTGCATCTCATATTTTCCAGGTAACTCATTCTATTATTAAATCTATTGACTTGTTCTACACAATAATGAAGGAGGATCATAAAACAACAAGAGAATTCTCCCTCTCCATGAAAAAAAAAATAAAAAAATGCATTAATAAAAAGAAAACAGAAAGGTGCAAAGCAGAGGTCTGCTCTACCCTGGTATGGTACCTGCATCCTTGTAGCTGATGGCAGCTACAGTTGCAGTCATATTGGTGCAAGCAACAGGTGCATCAAAATCAACTCTATCAGCAGCTATGTTTGTCTTCAGATGAAGTTTGCTTTGGTTACTGGCCAGAGACTGCTGCACATCACACAGAAGCAAGGAAACAGAGCAAGGAGATACAGAGTCATGAAGGACAAAAATACAGGGAGATGAGAAACTTAAATGGCAGGCCATCTGGAGAACAAAATGAACAGGAAGAAATACAGGAGAGAAATAAAAGCAAATAAGAGGAAGAACAAGAATAAGCAGAAAAACCTGAGGGGAGATCAGAGATAGGCCAGGCACAGGAGGCTCCCCTGGAATGCCACGCTTCCATCCAGTCTGTGTGAGGGGAAGAAAATGCTGAACACTCCATGCTACGAGGCTCACTCATCCCATGCACAGAGAAGACAGACCAGAAGAGCATGACAGGTGGTGGGAGGAAAGGAAATCCTTCTCCTAGCTCAACTGAAGCCTTTAATCTTTGCCAGCTTAACTTCTGGCATATGCCCCAGCACTGCTGGGAACTGTTAGCAACAACTTCATCCTGAAGCAGGGGAGTTCAGCCTCATTTCATATAGCCTGCTCGATTTCCAGGCTAATGAGCCCTCCAAGAGCTCAGGCCATGTACCCTTGCTGTTTACACCCTACAGATTAAGATCTTCAGAACCCATTTTAGCTGAAGGGCTTATTTGCACAGGACATTTCCCCCACTTGTGGCCTTTATCATACAGGTATCTGACTAGTGGAAACTCTAGTGTGTGAGCCCCTTACCTGCAGCACAGGTAGCAAAAACAGCACCTATGGAGAATTTGACTGGCCTGCAGCAAAGCCAGGAGCTGCTAACTGCGTCATGCTGAAAGAAATGTAAGAGTAAGAAAAGAGTAGTGAGTCTCAGCTGCCACTGAGAACAGAACAGCTGAGTCAACACCTCTGCAAGATGTCTAGTGGCACGTTCAGTCTTTCCTTTGCAAAAAAGACAGTTACAGTCTGGCACATCACCCTAGAAAGGATGCTAGTCCCTCCCTCTGTGCAAACAAGCAAAGATGTGCATTTTGCACCAATTAAGCTAGGCCCAGCTTGCAGCCAGTTAAGTTCATGCCAATGCAAATACCATTTTATAGAGGTTGTGTCTGGGACTTGCTGCCAACAACAGAAATCCTGTCCAAAACACAGGTGCAGGTGAGTGCTATGAGCCTGAAGAACAGCAATCAAGCAGGGAAGAGCAGAAACGCACAAGAACCATTGTACAGGGAGCGAAGGTATGTTTTCAAGCTTTTATTTTTGGATGCAAAATGAGTAAATGGAATTTCCTGGATTTCTGTGCTGTCACGGCCGATATCACTGCATATCTTGTTCAGTTTCACAACACTCTCTAGATGTCTTGCGAAGGTACCTGAAATTGCCCTCTCAGAAATAGCTTTCAGGAGCCGATCCTGTTACAAATGAATTGGCAAAGCAAAAGGAGAATAAAGGAAGAAAGCTCACGCCACTAAATTCCCCAAGATTTTACTCATGTGATAGCGGTGGACAATGCTATGAAAGAAAACGTGCAGCGTCCCCCCTTCCGAGGAGAGGGACTTCTTCATCTGGATGACTTTCGCCCGTTCGTCCTGTCCCTCAGCTGCAGCTCAGCTCTTGTTTTGAGGTGGGGAAAGGGTTGTTTGTGCGTGGGAAGAGAGGCCCGAGTTCGTAAAAAGACCTCTGCAGTTCAAGCCTGTCTCACCCCACGCATGAAGCAGCCATTACGGAGATCTGCGTCCGCGACCAAGAGGAACCTGCCAGCCGCTGAGGCAGGGCGCCGTTTTCCCCTCACGAAGCTGGAGATCTCCCGGAGACTGCCACGGAGAGGCGGGAAGAAGGGAGGCGGGAAAAACGCCCCGCCGCGGACCTCAGCCCTGGGTCCCACAGGGCGCTGGGGCACCCCGGGCGAGCCCGCCATCTCCCCGGGCTCTCCGCACCCACTGCCACTCGGTACCACCTGCCCCGTCTCCCCTCACTGCCTCTGCCTCCTCCAGTCCTTCTCCTCCCGGTCCCCTCACCGGCTTTCCTTCCGACCCACCTCACTTGCCACGTACTCAACCACCACCAAGGTGGAGGCGCAGCCTACCGCCGCCCTCGCCACCCCGCAGGCTCCCAGGCAGCCCGGCGGGCGGGCACCCCCCGCGGTCCGCCGGCGGGAAGGGCAGGAGAAGGCGGAGGGAAGGGGACAGGGCGGGAGCCGCTCCCGCCGCGGCTGTCTGCTGCCCCTCGGTGGCCGCCTGAGGGTGAAGCAGGGGAGAGCCGGGGGGGGAACCCCTCGGGGGACCGAGTTCAGCCTCCCCGCCGGCCGTCCCAGAAACCTGCCGTCCCGGGCCGGAGGGCGCTCTGCCTTCCTTCCCAGCAGGGGACTTGCCTGTAACCCGCTGCCCTCGGGGACCTTCTTCCACCCGTTCCCCATCCCTGCGTCCCGGGACCAGCTCTCCCTTACATCGGGGCCACCGTCACGCAGGGCTGGTCTGGGGCAGAGTTACACCTTCTTCTTCTCAGGCGTGAGATGGAGCTGATCGCCTAAAGCAGAAACCCCTGAGGAGCTGCTTACTCGGGTCAACGCAGTTATTTGGGCTAACGAGAAGGGACACTCTCCGCCTGAAATGGCGTTCCCTGGGAGGTTTGAAGGGATTCGGGCGCCGCGGTGCCCCAGCCCGGGCAAGGAAGGCCATGAGGCCCCTCTCCCTGGGCAGCAGCACAAGGCAGGACCATGCCAGGGAAGTGCCGCAGCCCCCGCGGCTGTGTTTCGGGGTAGGGGGTAGCCAGCTTCCATGCCGCCCTCCTAGTGGGGTCCATCCATCCCAGCAAAGGTCTGTGGGAGAAGCCGTCTCCCAAACAGCCTCCTGCCCCGCTCTGTGCGGCGCCTAGGGCTGGGGCACAGAAAGCAGCAGCGTCACGGCCTGTATGATCTTTGCCTAAAGACGAACAGCGGTCTGGGCAGAGGGTATGGCCAGCGTGTGATCCTCAGGCCAGACCTTCACCTCTTCTCAGCCTAAGAATGCAAGGTGTCAAAGACACGTGAATCGCCTGACGCTTGCTCCAGGCCTGGCAGGACAGCTGGGCCACCACAAAGCCTTGTGCCTCAGTTTCCTGGCATGTGGGGAAAACAACAACAACAAAATGCAATAGCAGTTACCCAGGGCTGTGTGCGCTGCTGAGGGTGGGGAGGTGGGCGGTGACCTGTTTGTGGGACATGATTAATTAGGGCTGTATTTTTCTTTTGTCAGCTATACGGAGGAGTTGATGTTGCGTTATTTTCGATCCTTCCCCTAGCCTGGTAATTTAGGTCATGCCAAGCCAGGCCATGGGTAGATCATTTTGCCACAGAACTACCCAATGTAATTGCATTGCATTTGCTTGCAGTTTGAAGAGCAGTCCTTCAGGTCACTGCCAGAGTATCTAACCAGCATCACAGCTGGATTCTGCAGCTTCTTAGCTTCCAACTGTCCAAGCTCCATCATTATCCATAACCAAGCCTCCGAGTTAAGTGCTGGCTTGGAGATGTACCCTAGAACAGTGGTCCCTCTGGTAAGGTAAGTTATTTCCCTGATATGGAGCTGAGTCTGCTGATGAACATGGGTTTGTGATGGACCCAGCACAGTGGGATGGTGGAGATCCCTCAGTTAGCCTGGACATTTACTGTATTCCAAGTACACCACTTCCTAAAATATTGGATCAGACCAGCTGGCCAGTTATCCTTCTGGCAACTCACACAAAGAGAAGCTCTCCTCCCCTCCCAACACCAGTTAGCAAACAGTGTTGGCAGCCTCCAAAGTCAATTTACTACAGCACAAGGGCAGGACTGGGCAGTGTTTCTTCCACCCCTGTCGACCCGCTTTTCTTTGTATCTGACCCATGTTTTCTAACTGAGGCTGCCCCTTACTTACCGAACTGCCCCGTTCATGGTCTCCTCGATGTACCCAGCAGCCTCAGACCAGCATAGAGACATTCCTCTAAGGCTCTGAAGTCAACATCTGGCATCTACTGGTGTCAGCAGTTCCACTTTACTGGTACAGGGGAGCTCTCTAACCCTGTGAAAATCTAGTCTAAGCAGGAGGCAGAGTTGTCTCAGGGGTCATGGTAAGGCTGTGCTACAACATACCCTGATCTCGCTGCTTCGCTTTCCAAGTAGAAGGTGCACTTCTCCAACATACACCTCAAATACAAACAGCTGTGACCATGTTATGAACAAGCCCCAAACTAAGCCTGCTAACCCAAAGTGAAATCCTCCACAACAGGTGCAGTTCTCTCCCTGCGGAGAGGATGAGAAAGAGACAAAGAACCACATGGGGCAGATCTGAGTCAGGGCGCCGAATACTCCACCGGAAAATGCTCAGACACCATAACGATGAAGGCAATCTAGGAACCTAGACGGAATAGACTGGTTTTCTGTTCTCTTTTTCTCTTTCCTCCCCTTTACTTAATGTGGCCCACCTTTTCTTACTGTGTCTAACTTTATTGTTTTGTCCAGGAACAGCTGATGTGAAACTGTCTTTGACTGTCACGGGATCAGAATCCCTCCCTGCTGACCAATCCTCCCAGTTACACAGAGGGAACAGAAATCAGCACCTGGCCCACTGGGCTAATTCCCTCTCTTTTGGCCTTAACTTCAGGAGGTTGAAACTGGATGTTGATGTGTTTCACCAGAGGGGATGTTTTAAAGCTAGGAACAGGACATTACGTATAACAGCCTGATTCTGAGCATTTTCTTTTCCTCTTGTTTCCTGGTGCTATAGCAGATTGCTGTTAAGCAGGTTGCCAGCAGCCCTTGGCATTTCCACAACTGCATCAGCCAGCGCTGCGAGGGACAGCTTCATGTGCTCCAAGTGGCTCTCTCAAGTCACTGGAATGTCAGTACATGAAGGACACATGCAGGGGACAGGCGTTGAATCCAATGACCTCTCCTATGAAGACAGGCTGAGAGAGTTGGGGTTGTTCAGCCTGGAGAAGAGAAGGCTCCAGGGGGACCTTATAGCAGCCCCCCAGCACCTAAAGGGGGCCTACAAGAAAGCTGGAGATGGGCTTTTTACAAGGGCATGTAGTGATAGGACAAGGAGTAATGGCTTTAAAATGAAAGAGGGTAGATTTAGATTAGATGTAAGGAAGAAGTTCTTCACTGTGAGGGTGGTGAGGCACTGGAACAGGTTGTCCAGAAAAGTTGTGGCTGCCCCATCCCTGGAAGTGTTCAAGGCCGGGTTGGATGGGGCTTTGAGCAACCTGGTCTAGTGGAAGGTGTCCCTTACCATGGCAGGGGGTTGGAACTAGATGATCCTTAAGGTCCCTTTCAACCCAAACCATTCTGTGATTCTCTGGGGATCAAATCACAGCAGAGGAGTGCAACAGGGGCTGGCTTTCATCACTGAGCTGTGCTGGGGAACATGCTGTTCAATAGCCTGCTCTGGCTGCAGGGCAACACTGCTGCCTTGTCCCCATACTGGGTGCTGCTGGTGGACAGGCTTCCAGCTGGGGCCAGCACATGGGTTCACAGAGCAGGTGGGTAGTGATAGAAACTGAAATCTTCAGCGGTTTGCGTCAACGTGCTGTCTGTGAACTGCAGTGGCTGAGGAGAGATGAACTACATCCGGCTTGACCATTTCTGCTGCAGAGGTGGGGAAGTCTGGTGAGTGCAGTAAGTGAAGAGACGGCTGAGGTGTTACCATGTCAGAGGGCCCTGCTGGATCACACATCAACACCTGCATCTTCTCACCAAAGCCATGCAACACCCGGCAAGGTTGCTTTGCATCTGCAGGCACTTTGACACTATTATTAGGCTGTTTACAACTACAGCAAAGCAACTTAGTCATGAGTGGAGTTAAGGGAAGGTGTTCTCAGGTCTGTCTTAGCCCCAGATTTTGCATGGAGGGCACAACCGGGGTTAGAGCAGGGATTTTAAGCAAGATGTTGTTCCCAACACAGACGGCCATGGCTGCTCCTCCTCCCTCATGACTAAGCTGTGCTGGGGAAGCATTTTTATTTTGTCACAGCAGAGTCTGGGGGTCTGGAGTTCTTTCACTGTGTGATTCTGTGGCTTTTCCTGACCTTGCAGCCTGGGAAGAGACACAGTCAGTAACACAGTCTCTTTGATTCTTCCTCTGCTGCCCCAAAAGATGTGTGTTCACAGCCTAATGTGAGCTGGTTCTCCATGGACAACGTAAAGGAGTTGAAGTATAGATAATTTTTACCTTTACGCCACTAGCTGATGTCAATGCCATATTCCCCTCCCCAGCCTCCAGCCTTCACTGGATTCAATTCCTAGACAAATGACACCCAGTTAAAAAAGCTACAGCCTCTCACCATTCGTCTCTTCTTTGTGTCTTTTTCTTTCCATCTCAGCCAAGTCGGCCATCTAAATGTTGTTAGACAAAAGCCGGCAAATCCTTTTCTTCCGTCAGTCCCAGACAACATCCACTTGCAGATCCCATTCCACAGCCCTGGGCTTCACCGGCTCTACCATTCAGATGTAGAGCAGGTGCCAGCCAGGGAGCCTCACGCTCTAACACCTGCTAATCGCTCATGAATGCATGTGCAAGAGGCAGTCCTGGAGAAAAGGAGAGGGTGTACAGGTGGGGGTAAGGGCCAGGCAATGCGGGGATCCCTGTCTCAACCCCTGGCAGATTTGAAAGATGAGCACCCTTTTCCCTAATCCCAGTCTTCCCTGTAATTAGACACTTGGCTCACCGGTGATCTGCTCTTACGGGGACTTGCTGGGGCTTAAAAAAATCCAGATGGTACAGATTGGGCACAGTGACCTGCCTGAAAAGTATGTGCTAACTTGGAAGAGCTCGGTTAGCGGTATGTGTTAGCAGCACTTGCAGACCCTGTGCCCATTTATGACCTGCACAAGTGTAATTACAGTCACCCACTTGGCACATAATCCTCATTAGTTCTGTTCTGATATTCATCAACAATGGTGAAACATGTGGGATCAGCCTCAGAGGAAAGACGTGGAAGAAAGCAGGTGCCACAGTACACAGTGAACTCGAGAGAGCCTTCAACATGCAGGAAATCTAGCTACCACTTCAGTGCCCCACTCGAACCGAAGGCTCTGGCAGCGACGGGTTTTGCAGAGACTTTTCCTCCGGCTGAGCTGTAGGAAACTGTCCCCCTCAGAAGTCAAAATGGGAAAGACCAGCAAAGAAGCCTCACGAAAAAAAGAGCTTCAGTTTCATTTGAAAGTTTACAAGCAGTGTGTGTTTGGGGAACAAAAGACAAACTGCCTGATAGGGAGCATCCTTTCGGAGGTGAGTGGGGGGGGAGGTGGCTCTTGTTTTGAGGCTACATGGGGCCTTTGTACACTGGACACAGAGGACCTGCTATTCCCCTCAGGACTTGCTATTCCCCTCCGGTGGTGGAAACGGCAGAAAGCGTCTGAACGCAGCTACACGTATGCCATTCGCTTTTAATAAGAGAACATCTAACCGAGCCTGTAGGAACAGCCACCTTGTAGCTAAAGGGAGGAGGGGAGAATTCGAGCAAAGAGGACGCTTGGAAGCTTTTTGCCCAACACGCACAATCTCTCCGTGTTCCCCAGGACTTTGCACGACCCTGGCTCCAAGCTGTGCTGCTCGCAAGCCTTCCCTTGGGGAGACTATTCTGTATTCCAGCTGATGGGCACTGGTAGGGAAATGCTTCTTGAGATGAGTGCTTACAGCTATAGCACTCCAGCATCATGTGCGTGGCAGGCGTGGATGAAGGGTTGGTAGAGAAAGAACAGACCCATCAAGCCCTAGAAATTTGTGTTGGCTCACTAGCCTGCTTCCCACCTGTTTTTTGACACTCAGCTTTCCTGCCTTTTCAGGAAGCCCCTTGGTTTTGTGCCATGGCTCCTCTGTCCCAGCCTTCCTCCCCACTGCTAACAAAGGGCCACATCATCCAGTAATTCTCAGGTGATTGAGAGACTAGGTTGTTAAAGGGGGGGAGAAGCTTTGTCCTTTTCTCTACCTGCTCCCCTAAAGAGTGAAGAGAAAGGAAAACTGTATTTTAATATGAATGAGGGTCTAATTTTTGTTATTCTTTCTTGACCCCCTTCCTTCCACAAACATAGCATCTTGGGTCCAGACTGGGAGCTGTGACCACGCTACAGGAGGCAGGCTGTCCGGAGCCAAGTGCTGGGCCAGTACTGAGGGCTGCAGGGCAGGAGTGTTTCCATACACCTAATTTGTGGAGTGTTCAGTTTTAGAAAAAAAAATCAAAATCAAAGGTGCCTGCCTGCTTGGAAGAAAAGCCAGACAAGCTCAGCAGAACACAAGGGAGGGATTTCTACCTGCCTTCCCCAACCACGCACATCCCTGACAGAGGATGATGGCTCCCAGGGAAGCCTCTGAGGGGCGATGGGGCTCAGGCCATGGTTCCCTGTTGACTAATACCAATCCTGCACTCTGCCACCTCGCTGAGCCCCATGAATGTAAGCAGAATGACACAGCGACACTCAGTGACACTTCACAGTATTCACCAAAACACAGATGACCCGGGTTTGAGCTAGCTACAGGAGGACAGACGAGCACTTAATCCACATAAAATTTGAGGCAACCTCTACCAGTATAACATTAACCTGCTAATTAAAACGAGTTTAGCGATGCTCTGGTAGGAGCCCATAGCATTTCTGACGCAGTGGTATGAGCCCCAGAGCTGGATTTGTACTATCAGCCAGCTGCTGCTTCCCCAGCTCCAGTCTACATAGACTGGTGCGTTTGCATCCCTTCAGCACAAGGCTGAGCTCCAGCCCTCCGAAGGTAGTGACCCTACTGACACCGATGGGGGATCCCTTTTAGGGGCAACCTGCTGAATGAAAACATCTTCCAGGCATGGTCCTGTCTTACCTATGCTTAGGCCAAGAGGACAAGACTGCTTTTAGACCTGAGCTGTTATCTCTGCTGTTGAAGGACGATAGAAAACACTTGTTAGGACATGCTTCAGCCCAGTGAGTGCTTACATTCACTTCCATAGGCTTGATGAGCCAACTTACACTTACTCACCTGACTAATCTGCCACAGTATTAGGCACCTAATGAATTGAGAACTGCAAAAGCGGGGGTGGCCACAGCATGAAGGGAGAGTGGGACACAACCTTGGGCCAAAAAAAAAATAATTGTTGCTGCTGTTTGGCCCTGATGAGAAGAACAGGACTAGACTAGATCTGAACTGTGTTGCCACTCCAGCCAAAAACAGCTCCAAAAGAAACAGAAGTGGATACTTGCATCTGCTCTATGAGTCATTCCCAACAGGTATTTTTTAAAAGCCCATCAGCTCTAGACATTCATGGGCAGTACACCCAGTTCGAAGGCTGATGGTGCCACAGGGCACATATCCCAGACCTAGCACCCTGGGGAGCCTCTCAAACATCTACATCTTGCTTCCCATAGCATCCTCTGTGCCTGTACAACTTCTGGATTTATCTTCCCAAGATATTTTTGTGTGTATCGTTTATTCGAGGGGGTGGGGGGAGAATAACTGGATTTGTTTTCCTAAATAAGTTCTGAGTTTAGATGGTATGGTTTTATATACTCACACAAGTCTTGTTTCTCTCGCAAAGATCTTAAAAAAGATATGTTTGGTCACCTGATCAGAGGTATGGTTGGGGAGAGGGAGCAAATTATCCTCACTGGAATGGGGTTTATGGAACAGAAAAGAGATACAGTGGTTAAAGCATAAAAACCAAGGGAATGGAAGAAAGTGGGATGAGAAAATCAAAAGATGAACAAAGACAGAAAAAAAAAAAAAAAAGGAAAAGGAGAGGGGAAATGAAATCAGTTCCATGCACACTGTACAAAGCAGGTCTGCCTCTGGGAGGGAATCTGATCTATACATGAAAACTGATCCATACAGGAAAATTACAAACTATGAGCAGCTCTGCTGCGTTTCCAAACACACACACAGAGGATGGTATCAGTACAGAAAATTATTTTGCCTGCTGCGTGCTGTAGAGGCAGGCACGGGGCACCCCTTAAGCTGCCATCGCCGAGAGACAGCCAAAGGCAAGGGCTTTGGTTTGTAGACACAATCCCCCCCGCCACCTCCGACCCCCTCAACCCTGTGTTTTCCTCTGTCTTTCCAACAGACTGGTTTGGGGGAACACGGAGAGTCCCCATGGGGAACATGCGTGTCCCAGGGCAGTCCTGTCCACAGGGGACCGTGGACCTTTGCCCCCACAACGACAGCTTCGTGTCGAAGGGGGAATCCCTTTCTGTGGGTGCATCAGCAACCTGCCCAAAACCCACAGCCCAGGGTGGTGGGCACTGCTTGCGGGGGGGGGGAAGGGGGCTCTGGCTCTAATTCTGTATTTCATCCCTCTCGCCCGGTTATAACCACTTTCCCCCGCGCTCCTAATTGTCTCTCCATTTGGATCCTGTCTGGATTCTAACTGAGAAACGAAATCACCATTAATTAGGAGGTGATCAAAGGTGGGCCTGAGGAGGAGCCCTCCACCCCTGCATTACCTTGGGGCGGTGGGCTCAGGGCACCAGCTGGGCCTCATCATGACCCAAAAGGGGAGGAGGAGATATATGGAAGTCAAGGGAGGCCCCTCTCTATCCTCTCCAAAAGATTTTTAACAGTATAACAGGTTAGTAGCTACTCCCCTGCCTTTGTATGCAGGTAAGTGCCTGTGTCGTTTCCTTGCACTGGGTGGAGGTGGGAAATTTTCTTGACGTGTCACATGCCTTTATTTGTACTTCTTCCAGGTGGTTTTCCAGGTTTTGTAACTCCTGGGCTGTGATAAGTTTTCAATTTCCTTACAGGAAGGGGTAATAGCTGGGCGGGGGGAGTTTATCTTCCCCAAGCAGACTGTAGGCCCTGGCTTCAAATCCTTAAGATCTGTAAGGCTTTTTTTTTTCTTTTTTTTTTTTTCCATAGCTGCACCACTCTCGTTTCCATTGGAATCTGACTGGATGATTCCCACCCCTCCCTGGTGTACCAAAAATAAACTTGAGGTTTTTGGGTTTTTTTGGTTGTTTCTTTTTTTTTTTTTTTAAGCTACCACTTCTTTCAAAACCAAAAAGCGTCAAATGGCTGAGGAAAGAGGCTTGAAAAAGGCCAAGTGCCATTTCTCCCTGCCCCTGCAAAACAGGCCTGCCTGCCTCAGCCTTGGGCTAGCCACTGGGCAAGCAGCTTGGCTTTCTGCGAGCCCTCCTCCCCCCAGCACAGCCACCTCTGTAGGGCCGCCTGCGTCCCGTGTCCGTGTGTCCCCCCCCCCGCCCCCAGTCTGTACTGACTTGCGGGGAGGTGGAGGGCTTATCTCTTGGCGATGATGGTTGCGATCTGCAATGCAGACACGCATAGTCTCCGCATGCCCCGGGGCAGGCTCTGCGGTCCCCCCCCCCGCCCCCGCCTCCATTCTTTTGCATTCGGGTGGGGACCGGGGAGAGGAGGTGGGGAGAAAGAGTGTTAAATGGGGGGGTGGGGGGTGTCTGCCCAGCCCTGTCCAACTCACCGGGCGACTCTGCTCGGGCCTTTGGGCCCCGAGGGGGACACAAGGGTCTTCCTCCCCCCCCCCAGCAGGGAGGGGGGTGCTGGCAGCACCGGCCCGACCTAGGAGCCAAGGTGGGAAGCGGGGCCCGGTGCCGCAGCCCTCCCCCACTCCCTGAATACCCCCCCCCCAAGCCCCTCCCCTCCAATCAACCCACTTTTAACATGACAATGGCCATGACAATCCCTCCTAGCCCAGGCCAGGCTGGGGAGGACATAAAGCATCCCCCCCCCCCACCCCCGCCTAATGGGGTACCTGCCTGCAGCCTCCGCCGCCAGCTCGCTGCCCGCTGGGGGCTGGGGGGTCCCGGGCCGGCCATGAGTGCCCACCTGGCCATGCCCACCTACCTGCCCTACCCCGGCTCCGTCATGTATGGGGACTACTACTGGCTCTCCCCAGGGAGCATGGACAACGTGCCCGTCGAGGAAGCTCCGCCGGCGGACACCCCCCCCTTCCCCGCGGCGGTGAAGACCCCCAGCCACCCAGGTAAAGGGCGGCCCGGCCCCGGGGGGAGCCATCGGGCTGCCCTTGGCTTGGGGAAAGGGGGGGGTGGTGGTGGTGGTGGTGGTGGTGTCCCTCGTGTGCCTTCTGCCCCGGGGGTGGGGGGCCATGCCGCTGCTGCCGCCCCAACGAGGGTGCGACGGGGGCTGCTCGGCCGCCTGCCCCGCTGCAAGCGGGGGGGAGGCTGCCGGGGGTCTCTGGGACCGGGTGGGACATGGCAGAGGTGGGAGCGGAGAAAGGGGGGGTCCCGGCTCCGCTGCCCCCAGGGTGCCCGTGGCACACGACGCTTCTCCGCGCTGCCTGCGGCTGCGGGGTCCCTGCAAGTCCCCGGGGCACCCGCAATCTTAAATTCTCCCCAGAAGCTGGACTTCCAAGGCTTTGACTCTTCTCCGCCCGGCCCCGCTCAGCCCGGTTCCCTCTCTTTTTTTCTCCTCAGATGTCTCTCCGGCTTCCTCCAGCTCTGGGACGCTCATCCAGTACACCCCCGACTCCGCCACCAGCCCCACGGCGGAGCGCCCGTCTCCCCATCCCTCTTTCCCGAAGGTCAAGGAGGAAGGTGAGGGTGTGGTGAAGAAGGCCAAGAGCCGCACGGCCTTCTCCCAGGAGCAGCTGCAAATCCTGCACCAGCGGTTCCAGAGCCAGAAGTACCTCAGCCCCCAGCAGATCCGGGAGCTGGCTGCCGCCCTGGGGCTCACCTACAAGCAGGTGAACGTCTTGCTCTGAGCAGCTGAGTCGCATCTCTGGTGTGACGTGACCTTGCGAGCGGTTTTTGGGGGTGTTTTTTCTTTTTTTCTTAAAAAACCCAGAGATGAGTTTCTTTCGTGGTCTTGTTTATGCCACTGCTTACGTGAGAGAGCAGAGGGTGTGAAAACTTATGACTCAGTCTTCCTCTTATGTTTGGTTCAGCACTACCCACCCACTCCGTGCAGGTGGTTGAAAGCGCATGCAGAGTCAGGCTACTGTTCGGCGTGGACGTGCGTTGTCTCTGAACATGAAAAGTCAGGTACTTGCGCTGCTGTGCAAGTTGCCTTTCTTAGTCAGAGTGGCACCTGGGTCTCTCCCTAGAGAGGGTCCTTGCCCCACCAGCTACTCGCATCTGACTGAAGGAATGACTCCTGAGTCAGCACTGATTTTGGCACAGCAGCGAGATGCCGCTGCTGTTACAAGCTGTGGTTTGGCAGTTGTCTTGGCCTGCCTTTCAGGTAGGGTTTTTGTCCCGTGGTAATCGGAGGAATAAGAGTGTTAGTTTTTCAAATCTCAGCTCTGTGATTCCATGGCTACCTGCATATTGTTAGCTGCTGCAATTGCGTGCGGTATCAGGAGCCAAGAAGAAACTGGATTGTAGTAGAAGGCAAAACTTCTTTAGGATGTATAGTAAGCTCTGAGAATGAATTTCTAATGTCCTATGTCCTTTCCCCATCACTTCTAGGTGAAAACGTGGTTTCAGAACCAACGGATGAAATTTAAACGTTGCCAGAAGGAGAGCCAGTGGGTGGAAAAAGGGGTCTATCTACCACAGGTGAGAGAATTCCCCCTTCCCCCATCACCACCAGTCACGGTTCCTCCAGTCTCTGGGGAGAAGTGTGTCATGTCCAACCTGCTAACTCAAACAATGCAGGGGACTTGTTATTACTAAGCTAGTTGTATTTCTTGTAATCGGGTTTACAGTGGCATCTATTTTAAGCCTGCCCTGGCAACTGAAAGAGCTTTGTTTCCAGTCCACTTATCTCCCAGTTGAGACTAGAAAGAAAACAAAATAGCCAAAGAGGGCCAGCAAGGCTACTCCTGCGGTTTTTCTCCCCAGCATGGTGTTCCCAGACATGTTGAGCTGGAGATTACTAACTTAAGAGCTTGTCAACTCCGCTATTATTAGTCTATAGTGAGGACAATAAGTACCAAAAAAAAAAAAAAGACACTATTGTTTGGCTTGGGGAGAGGGGGCAGGGGAGAAAGGAGGACCCATCCAAAAGAATGGGCACAGCTGGTGTGGTGCTCTGCTTTACTGAACAGCCTTCTCTGTCTCTCCTAGAACGGGTTTCATCAGGCTGCATACCTGGATATAACCCCCACGTTTCACCAGGGCTTCCCCGTGGGTGCCAGCAGAAACCTTCAGGCTGTGACCGGCGTGCACCAGGCTTACAGCGGTGGCCAGACTTATGGGAACGGGCAGAGCCTGTACTCATTCGTGGCTGTGGAGGATGAGGGGCTCTTTGGAAAAGGTGGGACAAGCTGCAATAGCCAGCAAACCATG
The DNA here is from genome assembly GCF_964188355.1 of Buteo buteo. Classification (NCBI taxonomy): domain Eukaryota; kingdom Metazoa; phylum Chordata; class Aves; order Accipitriformes; family Accipitridae; genus Buteo; species Buteo buteo. The sequence continues at coordinate 21,329,445 of NC_134189.1, read as the reverse complement.
GGTTTATTAAGCCAGCAGATGAACTTCTATCACAGCTACCCTGCTGATACGGATTATGTCAGCCTGGAGTCAGAAGACACCTACGGCTTCCAGAGCACCTCTGACGGCATCATATCGTTCTCGAGCTCTCCTGTACGGCATCAGTACCAGGCCCCTTGGCATCCCCTGGGGACCCAGAATGGTTATGAGTCTTAGGTTTAAGTATTTTTTTCCTCCCTTCTCCTGTTTTTTCTCATGGGATTTCTGGGGTCTTGACTCAGGGATCCAGGTTCCACTCCTTTCTCTTGCCCCTCCTCCCCTACTCCTGTTTTAACCATTGGGGGGGTGCAGCACCCTGCTGCCTTGGGCTAGCTTTCTATTTAAAGGCACCTGACTGTACATAGCTAACCCTTGGCAAGGGTGCTTTGTGTGTGGATAGATGAGACTTCATTCACGGAGGGGAATGTGCAAGGCCACAGACAGGAGCAGCAGAGGTGGTAAAGGTCCGTGTTTGCTCTCCACGTCTCGCCTCCCTCTGCTGCCTCTTTAGCAGGTGATCTCTGATCCTCACCCTGTGTGTCTTGCAGCAGAGCTTTGCTGGAGAAGAAAACCCTGTACTTCAGCATATTTCTGCTAGAAATACCCTGTTGTAGCCCAGAACCTTTCCTACTGTCTTGCCTATTTCTGATGCTACCTCAGCCAGCTAACTGCTAATAGGTTCTTCAACTACATCCTCTTGTCCCTCACCAAAAAGCTACATGAGATCATCTGATTTCAGATGATTTGATCCAGTTACTCTCAGCAGCCCCTCCTGGAGGGGTCAGTGCCTGCCTACCGCTTGCCTGCTGCCCTCCTGTGTACCATGGGCAGTTCAGAGGAGGGGAGGAGCAGAGGAGAGAAAGTAGGGTAGAGTATTGCCCATATATCACATGGAAACTTTGGTTTCCAAAGCTGCTAACTTCTTTGTGCCTGTCAGCTCATTCAGGATGGTGTCTCTGGGACTGTCCCCACCCAGTTTAGATCTTGCCTTTCTACATCTCTCTGCTGAGAGACTGTTGGCTTGCCCCAACCTGCAAGTTGCAGCAGAGGGTAGCGCGAAGTGCCGCTGTTGGAAGTGTGCGGAGTGGCTGTGTGTAGTCATCTTTGGAGTGGTGAGAACAGTCTGCTTATCTGTACATGATGGTCCCCTAGCACTTTGCAAACACAGCACCACTACAGTGCAGCTTTCTCTGGGCTAGAAGCGGGCAGCTAGGTAAAGGACTCAGTTATTTTAAAGGTGATGTTTAATGTCGCTTAACCTGGATGTTGGAGGGCAGGGAATCCTGTTGGGTCCCAGTGGAGTTGGCATCCAAGGGGCTAGAGCAGGATGGTTCCCCACCCTCTTGTCTAATCCCAGTTTTAAGAGTGTAAGCTAGTAGGATATTTGTCCCTTCCCCAGGGCTTAGTTGGATCTCTTCTGTATTATTCTGCTGAAAAGGGCACTGGCTGCCTCATCTGACATAAGTACCCAAGTTCTGGGGGAGGCGAGAAGTTTAAAGAAACCTAGTTAGACAAAATGAGGAAAATGTGAATTAAAATCTTCAGGGTTTGTTGGTTTGGTTTGTTTTAAAATAACTGAATCATTCTTTCCAGTATGGAGAAACTGGAAGTCAGCTCCAACCTAATGTGAAACTGACTTTTTTTACAAGATGCGGAACTGCAGAGTCCAGTCTGCCACTGCCCAAGCATACAAAATGGCACGAGCTGGCAAGAGTAAACGAGATGGTAAAAGCATAAATATTTCTGTGGTAGAGGTTTATTTTTTTTGTGGTTAGTGCACAATTTTTACTGCAACCCTGTCTTCAAATGTCTGCACAAGGGTTGTATGTTGTAGTTAAACTTCCACTGCAAAGGAGGTGAACGTTTGTTGTTTTTCCAGAATAATTTTTCTTAAAGAGTATTTTCTTGCAGTGATCTCAAGCATGTTTTATATTATGTGCATGTTGTCTTTTATTACTGTTTTTGCCTAATGTTCTTACAAACTTGTTTGAATTGAAAATAAATTGGTTTATTTTAATGTTGAAAGAGTGTCATCAGCTTGCAATGGAACAGCCTGCTGCAGAAATGGTTATTCTGCACAGGTTAGACCAGCAGTACTAAGGAAAAGAGGAAAAGAAGTAACCCTACTGTGTTTCTCCCAGAAGTAGGATCAAGAGTAACTGTTTAAAAGCAGTAAGTCACAGAAGTCCATCAGCCTTGTTTTTAACATGCAGGTGTGTTGCCTAGTGCAAGGGGAGGGGGCTTCAGGGGTAGGCAACTGGTCTGCTAGCTGCTGGCTTGCTGTTAACATAATTGCACTAGCCCTTAAACTGCCATGCTTCAAAATAACTATTTAATATGAGGGCAGGAGCAAAAGAAAGTGCCTTTTGAGGTTGTGTGGCTACTTGCTGCTTCTCCAGAAGGTCAGAGTTAGAGGTCTGGAAGTCCTGCCTCATTGAGGCTCCAGCTCTCTTGGGGTTCTTGTGCTAACCTCACATGGCAGCAGAAATTTGTGTGTAACTGAATCCTGCCTCCAGCATTGAAACAAAAAACTTACTACTTTTCCTGCTTTGCCCCAAGACTGCATTTATCTCCTCTTAGCATCTGGGAGCAACACTTAAAAGGTACTGAAAAATGTGAGATGGACACATTGGGACTGAAGCAGTGCATCAGCAGCCACCTATTTAGAGACTCAATGAACCTCTTTCTGCTCAACGAGCCTTGGTTCATCAGAGCTTTGCTTTTCTTGCATGCCTCTTAGTTTGAACACCTGTGCAACCTGCATGCAGCCAGGGGCTGCAAGGGTCTGTGGACAGCAGCACTAACAAAACGCGGCAGCTGTCTGTGTTCAATGGCTGATGCTGTACCAGCAGAACCAAGCTCCTGTTAATAGCCAGAGTTTAAACTAGCAAAAATGATGTGTTTGGGTTTAATCCCAGGTTCCTTAAACCACGGTACACCACCAAGGCTTTTTATCTGCCCGAAAGGGGCTGTTCAATAGGTAGTCCCACTGTGCACCGTTAGCTAAACTGGCAGCTGACTGCTCAGGCTCAAACTGCCCCAGGTCCTTTGCTGACCAGAACCTGCTTGTGTGGGTGCCGAAGCGTGTCCACTTTCCTTTTGCAATACTGTAATGCTCTGCTTCCAAGGGTGAGGTGGAATATGTGCAGGAAGGAGAGGGAAGGGAGGTTTGAGCCTGTAGAGGAGGAAAAAAACCTGTTTTCCATTCACAGGCTGCCAACCTTCAACCATAGAAAAAAGGTAAATCTGGCCTGGAAGAGGGAGGAAATGCCAGATTCACACAGTTTCCTGTATTACAGAACAGAGATCCTTTCTCATCCTGACCTGAGACCCATGTCTCAACATCATTTTGAATGAATTCTGGGTAATGCTCCAGTAGTACTGTTAATTTCAACAATTCCCTTGAAAAAACAAAGCTGAACCACATACTTCTAAAAGTCATAGATAACTAAAGCCTTGCCTTTCCGCTGTAAAACTAGCAGTGTCCTTTTTAATTTTTTTTTTTAAGATGCAAACATAAGCTCTAAAGAAATACACAAGGTACTCAGGTCTTTGCAGAATGATTGCAGAGGATGCTTGCTACAGATTACCTGTGTTGCTCGGGCATGTTTCTCTTCCACGTTTCTGCCATAAGGTAGCCAGAGCTCTGCTGGCAGGTGTCCTCCTGCAGAAACAGATATTGTTGCTAAAGCAGCCCTGGGGCTGAGATGGCTTGCTCTGCATGCTGTGGGTTTTGTTCCTGCATTTACCATGGGAGCCTTCTGCAGAAATGGCGCATTCCTTCACAGGTGCGTTTTTCCCCTGCTTGCTCAGCCTGGGTTGCACACAGGTTTGGCAAGCACATGCAGGGAGCATGCAGAGTAGCTGTTGTTGGAATTTTGGCAGGTAGGCTGGAAAGGACTGCTCTAACTCAGGCAGAGTTTCTGGAAGCTGTGGAGTTAAGTAGGACTCTGCCTTTCCACCGTGCTGGAGGTCTCCTCTGTTACCTTGACATACCTGAGTCACATCACCATGTGAAACAGCTGCACAGGTAATTGCAGCACTACTACCAAAAGTGGGGGAGATGCAATTAATCCCTCCAGACTCATACTTCCAAAAGGGTTTATATCATTTCCTCAGAGGAGGTAAGTGCATGTCGGCAAAAGCCCTTTCTGCTGGGATCCATTACATCTCTGTTAGGACTGCTGCTGCTTGTGACTGAGCTATGTAATGGTGATTTCTGCATGCTGCAAACACGATTTGCCTCACCAGTAAATCTTTTTAGGATCAAGCTGTAAGCTCATATGGAGCTCTTTATATGTATTATAGCTTGTGGGAATACTCTGCTCTTTCAAAGTATTTCTGCAGTGTCAAGGCTCCGGTTTGTCAATGCTGTAGATGTAGCTGCAGCGGTGCAGACAATCCCACCCAAACAGGAGCAATTAGATCTAGTACAGACTATGTAGGCCAGGGTTTATTCTCTAGTTTAGTGGGCTCCAGCCTTTGCTGTCACTTAGGCAAAATACCAAGCAAGTAGAGTGGTGCAAGCAACCTCATTCCTTGCTCTCCTGTCAACGTGGCCTGCAGTGATGTTTTACAAGCTACACGTTTCTTCCGAGTGGCCCATGAGCGAGGGCTCGCAGCCCCCGTCGTCTCTCCAGTGCAGATAAAAGGCATCATCTTTGCTTTAATAGGCCCTCCCCTATGGGCATGTGTAAACATTATATTTAGTTATCTAACTCACTGTGTGACTCAAATGCTGAGCTAACAGGGTTTTGGAAATTTTCAGTATAGCATTGCCACACATCTCTTGCTTGACCTGAGGCCAACAGCATCTTGGCTGATACTGAGCAGTCAGGAGTAATGAAGGGCCCAAAATCAGGGTGCTGGTCTTAGACAAAAAAAGTGTTTTTCCTTCCCTGGGAGGGCCATGTTATCTTCATGCCGTCCAAAGTTTTGAAGAGCACCCTCGGGTCCTATCTGTGAGTCTTTTTCATAACCAGGCTAGAATTAATTTCTCAGGTTTAATGGAAGTCCGTGTGCTCACAGACAGGGCGTGTCTCTAGCAGCTGGGCTGTGCCTGAATCACTGAATCTTTTACAAATTACAACATTGGGACTGCTGCCTTGGGTGAGCCCCAAGATCCATCCAAGTCATTGCTTAGATACTAGGGAAGGGCCAGAAGAGAAAGCAAGTTCCCAGTGTCCCTCTCTGGCTGGCTGTGGCTGAGGGACTGCCAGTAACAGGAGCTGCATTCCTGCTGTTATTACACCGGGCGTTGGGAATGCAGCTCCTGATACAGCAGACATCAGTGAACTCCCTTCCTGGAAGTTGCTTGCCTGTTGGAATTGCTGCAGGCTTTTGGTCTCCAGAACCACCTGTGGCAATAAGCTTTGTCTTTGAATGATGGCATCTGAAAATTTTTATGGGTCTCTGGCTACCAAATCTTGCAGTTTCCTTGTTTGTTAGCACAGCTTTGCTGGAGGTCTAATAGTAGGAAGATCACAACTGTTGCTTTTATAGCCAGCATCCTCCTGCAAGCCAGTCCCAGAGATTTCACAGAAAGATCCTGGCTGTCCTAAAGCATCCCTGAAGGAACAGGGCATGACAGGTGACTCCTTTTCCAAAGAATTATTAATGAGGAGCAGTCACAAGCTCAACTTTTTCACCTACAGCAGCTTTTGATGGGGTGACATGGCAAGGTTTCAGGTGATATTCAGGTTATTAGCAGCACTGTTGGCTCCAAAGGAGCTGAAAAAACTCTCATATGAGAGCCCTGATATTTGCTGCTATTGTAGTGCACCTTCAGCTGTTAGCCAGCACCTTTCCAGTGAAGCTGACTCAATTGATCCGCACCCCTCTGATAGTGCAGTGGCTGCAAGAACGTGTCTTTCCCAAGCTTAGGCACTTGCTGTGTGTAGGACATGTGTCTTTGGGTTGTGCTTTAAAATGGATCTCCAAAATGGTATGACTTAGAGATTTGCCCTCCAAATGGCCTTATTTTTCCCCAAATCATGCTGGTTATACAGTTTACAGTACAGCTCTATAAACACTGTAGCTGAACAACCAAAGGGTCAAAGAGTGCCTGTGTGAAGGAGGGGGGGTGGGCACAAACAGCTGTGAGGCACAGGGACATAAACCAGCTTTGCCAGTGGAAGACCATGCCTCTTATTATGCTGGTCGCAGACATCAATTATCTTCATTTTATGCTCATTTTTTTAAACTGTGACAGCTACTTCATTGCATTAAGATAAAGTTATTGCCATCATCAGAGTGGTAGAAAACCTGTGACTCAGGGAACTGGGGCTTTGTTATTAAATATACTTTGATATACACATCTGGTTTTATGTACTTAGACTCTGACATAGTATTAAGTTTAGAAATGATGGTACCTCTATGTTTTAGCCAGTCCCAGTATTAAATATTGCTGGGTAGGGGCAATTTTTAAGGTGAGTGGTAGTTACTCATTTTGTCCTTTGACTCTAGATATCTGGCGTTGCCAAGAGTCATGAAGCTGATCCATTAATAACACAGAAAAATGTCTGTTTATAGCTTCAGAGTCAAATCAGTAATAACAATGGCATACGGTTGCTATGGCTATTTATGCTCCATCTGGATTTCATATTGCAATGCTCTATTACAGTGGAAAAAAAGATACAGAAAAATACATAACCCATCTTAAAAAATATTTTATTATTTGCCAAATTGAATGCACTGTTTGGTTTTCTTGAGGGGAGGCACAGAAACATACAGACTAGAACAAAGGGCTTATTTATAATTTTGATGCCTATAAGATCATCTTACCAGCCTTTCTGCAAGCTACTTGTCACATCTCCCTTCACTAGACGCTTCATCAATTCTATACCTTGTGGCTGACCTACAGAACTGGTGGTCTAACCATCAGATGGATGCCTGGCATGTGACAATAGCTTCTCCAACTTTGGTGAAAGGTATGTGACCAGCACCTCTCCATACAGCCCATGGCTTCACGTGTTATGTGTGCACAACTGTACAGTGATATGTATAAATGAGATCCCCAAAGGAATCTGTCCTTCCTCTGAGCCAAGTTACAATAATTTAGAAGTTCCAGGGGATAATCTAGGTAGCCAGATCTTGGGTCTTGCTATAAGGGAACTTGGTCGTCTGTGCCAATAAAGAAGGGGGGGTGTGTGCGTGTGTAAGGATGTATGAATGAAGGGCTGTATGTACATATATGGGCAAACAGGTATCTGCACGTCTGTGTGTCTGTGCGTGCTTGCAGGCACATATTTGGATGCCAAACCAGGTTCTAGCTACATGATGCCCCTGAGTTGGAGAGCACATGAATAACAAAGGGAGAGAGGAGAATAAGATTTGATTCCTGGGTGCCCACGTACCCCACATCCACAGTGCCTAGGAATGATAGAGATGGTGGCCAGCAGCGGTTGGGAAAGGAGCCCCCATGGTGGCCGAGTGGTGAAAGTTACAGCCATCACCTGCCTTTGTGCTCGGATATTCCACGCTGCCAGGACAGCTGTGGTAAAAGTCTACTTTGTGCTGGGCGATGAAGCCCACTGTCTGCTGGACGCTGCAGGTGCCCCCACCTTTGCCAAAGACTCCTCCATCCTCACTGGTCACGATCGTGTAAGCGTTCTGCCCTGCTCCGTAGTGCTGACGGGGGGGAGGCACGGTTTGGATGTTGTTGGCTGCAGTGATGGGGTAGCCCTGGTGGAACTTGGGGTGCACGTCCAGGTAAGTACTTGGCTGGAAACCACCCTGCAAGGGAAAGACAGTGAGTCAGAACACATAGCTTCTCCACCGGCATCCACAGGCCTGACACGTACGGGGGCTCTGTCCCTTCACATTTCTTGTTGTCTCTTGATCAGCGGCAATGGCGTGGGAGGGCAAGAAGAACCATATGCATCCCCATAGCTCAGGGGTGGATACACAGTTGTGTGTGTGTGTATATATATATATATATGAGGAAAACAGCTTTTCTCTGGAAGCATTTCAGTGGCATCGTCAGCCCATTGCTAGGCTACCTACATAACATGGAGAGTCATGCCAAGTCTGTGCCTCTGCGCTGAACAAACCAGAAGGCAGGGTACGCCGATGCTTGTATGCTTAAGTTGCCCCCGTGGAGGAAATGTATCACAGGACTGATCTGCCCAGATGGAAGGGCCACGCTGAGCCACGTGCTGTGTTCTTACTTGCGTGAGGCACTGAGCCCGTTCAGTCCACAGGCTATGCTTCTGGCACCTTTTCAGCTTCATCCTCCGGTTCTGGAACCAAGTCTTCACCTGGGTGGGAAAGGGTGAGCAGAGAAAACATCAGCAAAGGAGAGGGAAGAGCAAATGTTATCAGATTCACAAGCAGGAAGAACCAGGGGGAGAGTGACCAGATGGCATAGATACATGGGCAGCAGCAGATAAAGGCCTTGAAGAGCTCCCTGGGGTCGATGCCCAGGGGAGATGTCTGTCTCGCAGCCTCAGCAGGCGGCGAGTGCATCTGCAGGGGGGGAGGGGGCCGCATCATGTCCACCGACAGTCATAGCTGTGACAAATTGACTCCTTTCCATCATTAGAGATGAAGGACCGGTCCAAATTAGACCCACCCAGGTCTCTGCAAACCCCCTGAGCTACAGGCAAACCTCTGACAGGCGGTTTCCGCACGCTTGCGAGCGGAGAAGGGAGAGGCTTGCTCCTTGTACCCAGCAGGTCCCAAATGCAAAGCTCCTTGCTGGGGTGAATTCCAGAGCCGTTTGCCTCCAGGGCTGTGTCTGTGCTGTGAGAGCAGCCTTTGCAGGGATGTGGATTGAAGGAAAGAGCAGATTGTCCCACAGGTCTTGCTCCTGACAGAACCAGTTCAGTGTGTGCGTGCCTATGTGTGCACCTACAAAGCATATGTAACTTTTTTAGTCCCGAAGCATCCGGGAGCATCCCGGCCATCCTGCCCAGCTCTCAGATCCAAATTCCAGGCAGATTTTGGACTTGTAACTGCAAGCACTTGTGCCCCATTGCCCAACCCCCTCTGCTTTAGAAGGGCATCACTGGAGCCAGCAGCAGTTCGCTACACACAGCCTACCTGGAGATCAGCAGAGATGCTGAAAGGCTGCAATGTACGAACCTGCGTGGAGGGGGGAGCGGGTGTCGAGCAGCCAGGCAGTGCTGAGCGTGGGACATTATTAGGTACGGGACAAGATCAGCCTTAGGAAACGTGAGCAATAGCTTTCAGCATGTTGCAGCCCTGGGATTCAGAGAACTGATGCATGCCAGGGTTTCTGTGAAGTTCACCAGTGCATGGAAAAAGGCTGTGAAGTGCTGTCAAGCCCAGGGTAGAGGCTGTTTGTAGCAAACAGCATATTCATCGCTGTGTTTGCAATTCTACTACAAGTGTTGGCACCAGTACCCTTAACTGACCCCTCACTGGGGAGGCCCCAGTGAGGTGCCACTGGCTCTCTTCTCCCCCAGCAGTGCTTTTGATCTCCGGGCAGGAATAGGCAGGGGAGCAACTGTTAGCTGGCACCTTTGCCTCTACTCTCTGCTGGGGACTCATCTTTCCATCCTGCCACTGCCTTATGCGACCACTCAGCCGCTGTGTGACAGGTATACCAGGGGTCAAAATCTCTGTGTTCACCTGCTTGTAGGTGAGCCCCAGGGCGGCAGCCAGCTCCCGGATCTGCTGGGGGCTGAGGTATTTCTGGCTCTGGAACCTCTGGTGCAGGGTTTGCAGCTGCTCCTTGGAGAAAGCCGTGCGGCTCTTGGCTTTCCTCACCCCCTCCATGCCATCTTCTCTGCCCTTCTGAGACTTAGCCGTAGGCTGTGGGGACGAGGATGCTGAATGTGGACTGGTGGCTGAATCTGGTGTGAATTGGCTGAAATTCCCAGAACTGGACGAAGCTGGGGATACTTCTGGAAGAAAAAAAAGGCAATGGGAAAAGATATACAAGACATAATGGGACATGCTGTATGGGTATGAGCATGCTCCCTGCCTGCTGTAGAGCTCCCTGCCTACCAGACAGGGGCTTTCTTGAAGCAAACGCTTGTTGTCACCCTCCTTCCTTCATGGACCTGTGAGCACAGACAGGCCCGCTGGCAGCAAGCAGCTTCCCAGCTCAGCCCTCCAGGATGCCAGCGGCTCCCTTCTGCCAGGTGGAAAACTCAGGGCAGGGAGGGGAGAATGGTGCACATTGGCTCACAGTGTCACTATCCTCCTCCCGAAGGCCCCCGCAATATTTTGGTCTCAGTGTGGTGTAAAAAGGCCTGGTCATGACTGCAAGCATAGCTTTGGGTTGGTGAGCGGGGTCCCCAAAACTGCCTGCCCAGCAATCTCGAGGCACTTGATAGACAGTGGCAAAGCAACCGCCGACCAGGGCGTACGGTGGGGCAGAGCAGTCGGTGCTTACAGTGATGGGGCGGCAGGTGGGGAGCATCAGTCAGGCTTTGGATATTGGCTCACTCCTGTTCGCCTGTGGCTCCCACCACAGACCATCCCACTACGGGCAACACGCGTATAGCTGGAGGGACCTGTTCCGCTGAGGGGGGCTTCTGGCAAGAGAAGAATGAAGGAGAGAAATTGGACGTGGAAGTGGGGAGGGGGAGAGGAAAGGTGGATGTGTGGGACAGGTGACATGAGCCAGTAATCCTGTACCAGGGACATGGGGGACAAAATTCAAGAGTGCAGAGGAAGGTGTCCAAGCCCCTTCTCATTTGTCCTGGTACACGTCTTAAGGGGACTCTGTTGAGGACAAAGTCGAGATAAAGATCTAAAGGAAAAACTTCCGAAACAATCGGCTACCAGTCCAGACAAAAGCTGCCAAGATGCAAAGTCGCTCAGGCTGCCTGAATAGGAAAATGCTAACAACAGAGATTACCCCAGCACCCTTCTGTCAGGTGCCTGGTCGCTGGGGTCTGTGAGAGGCTGAGACCTTTTCAGGCCAGCCGTGACTGAAGGGCTGCGATGCCAGTCTTCCCCCTGCCCCATAACTGCAATGATAAATCTGTCCACCCCTCCTTCCTCCAGCTGCTCCTCTGCAAACCCTTCTGCATGGTCCATCCCCTCTCCTCCTACTGACATTTCAGGAGAGAGGTGGGGCAGTGCATGGGGCAGTGCCATTTTCAGTACGCGCCCTCTGACTATTGAGCCCAACCAAGAGCTCCCAACCTCCTTCCTAGTCACCCTAAGAGCCGTGACTGAAGCCCACCAAGACACCCTCCTCAACCTCCCGAACGTATGTCCAACGCAAAGTCCTGACACGCTCCTGAGGAATGGGCTCCCCATCCACCCTACCAAACCCTTCCTCCTTCTGTCCCAAGGTGAGAGGCTACTAAGCAAGCACCCAAAAGCCTGGAAGTGTTGCTGGGCCTCAGAAAGGTGGCCATATCTGTGGTACCCTCCTGACAGAGCCACACGCGTCCTTGTGGTGCCTGCCACACGAGGGTTGCCTGCTCTTGGCTATTTCCTACCCCTGGGAGATGATAACCACTCAGAGCATGGGCTATGTGAAGGGGCAAGTGTGTAGTGGGGCAGGTTTCTGGTGCTGGGGAGCAGAGCCAGGAGGATTACGAAGGGATTCTGCCTCCAAGGAGAAAGGGGCTGTCAACAGAAGAGGTGCAAGGGCCCGAGGTGTTATGTGCATGGGGGGTAGACTGCAGAGCCTGAGAGGAAGCTGAACAGCTGTGCACGGGCAGCTAAAATTTTGTGTGGTACCACAGGATGCTTGGTTCCTACAGCTGTGCAGTAAAAACCTTACAGGTAGGAAATGAGCATGCTGAGAATGTGGGCTTGGAAAACAGGAAAGTCTTCCGTTAGACAGGGACCACAGCAAGACACCGTAGAGCTACAGCTCCCATGTGTTCCTGCTCGGCCTGTCACCCCAAACCGCCATGTAATCTACCCCCTGCAGCTCGAGCGCAAGACAAAGGTGCTCCCTCTCCCATGAGAAGAGAGTGAAGGAAAAAGGAAGCAAGAAACGCAAACAGCAGTGCAACAGACCTAAACGTGAAAAACCTAAGACAGACCCACTCGCACAAGCCCTTGACATCTGTCGGTGTTTGCGTCCATGACTGGGCTCCCTCTGTAGAGACAGGCACCAGAGTGTTTGAAGACAGATTTTAAGTCTATATGCCAGGCCCATTGTGGACACGAACGAGTCAAGCTGCCTGCTGCCTCTGTGGAGCAGGCAGCATGCAGAGAACCTAAGCCTTTCTCCAAACTACAAGGCAAGTAGCCACGTGCCAAGTAGTCACTAGCCACTTGCTCTGCCCGAGCCTGTAGCTCTCTATGGCATCTGACAGCTTGGAACTGACCGTTACCCTGCTGACCATACAACGGGGCTGGGCAAAAACCTGCTTTCATCAGCTATTCTATTGCCACTCACTGGAGCGGGAGAGGAATGGCAGGAACAGAAAATGCCACCGTGGTCCGGCCTGGACTTTTTTGCAAAGAGGGGAAGGCAAGGCAACAAGAGCACGGAAAGGAGAGGGAAACAGGGAGAGGCAAATGGCAAATGGAAAGAAGCAGAGAGTAACAACGCTGGATTTAAAGGGAGCAGATTTCCCGGCCCAGGGCTTCAGAGCTTGCCTTGGCTCAAGTTTAATGAGCGCGAGAAGGGGGCGAGGAGTTTGTAAGGGGATGAGGGCTGCCACGAGCAGAATTACCTTCAGGGTTTGTTTCCCTCCTTAGCACACGACAGCATCTGCCTAAAAGGAGGCCCAGACACTCCTGCCCCGAGCACCACGACCGTCCCCGAGCCCACGCTGTCACGCTGCCCGTCAGCCTGCGGCACAGCCCCGCCAGCGCCTGGCCTCTGCCAGGCTCCCGTGAGGGTTTTAGGAAACCGGTTCACGGTCACCAAAGAGAAGCAGGGCGGAAGGGTGCTGCGACTGCCCGAGGTCACCCATCCTCCTCGCCCACCACGTCACGCTCTGCCCAAGCTCACGCAGCAGGAAACCAAGGCAGGGAGGGAGAAGAATTCACCCAGGGTGGTGAAGCCAGTGGCTGACCCGGGACCGCAGGTATCCCGGGGGATCGGCTCTAGGATTTAGCCGAAGGGCCTTACCTGCCATCTGCCTCTTCCCTCCTCCCTCCGGAGACTGGCCGGCCCCGGCGGCTGCCGCTGGCCCACCCGAGGCGGGGGTATGTCCTGCCTCCCCCGCCGAGTTCCAGTAAAATTCCAGGTACCCCATGCCAGTCCCGGCGGGGTAAGGCTGGTAGGGGGGCAGAGCCAAGTGGGCACACATGGTGGGCAGGGGGAAGGGCTGGTTCCCCCACCCTCTAATGGATGTCACCCTCGCTGGGGGGGGCCGGGGGGGGTCAGTGCTCGGCAGCGAGCTGAGGTAGACAGGCAGTTCCCTTTATAGCCGGCTATACCCTGCCCGGGACTGCAATATTCACCCTCGCCCGCTCCTCCGGGCTCTTTGTCATGTTAAAGAGGTTGATTGGTGGGGTGGGGACAGAGCTGGGGGGGCTGGGGGGGGGGGGGGAAGCCACACATGGCATCAGGACTAAAATATGTCCCCTCTGAATTCTTCCCGTTCTGCAGGTTCCTCGGTCACACCTGAGCAGGGGTCTGATCCGGAGCCCCGGGAAACCTCCTCCTGCTTTCTTCTCCGGGCTCGCCTGGAGTTGTCCCGTCACGAAACAACCCCAGAGCGCAGGCAGCCTCAGAAGGGCCCCTCGCTGCGCTGGGGGAGCAGAGCCCAACCAGCCTCCACCACACGGCAGATGGCAGGAGGTAGGTCGGGTGCTGAGCTGCTCAGTACCCTGCCGGCCAAGCCCAAGCCCTGGCTCCACGTTACGGGGAGGGTTCTGAGACCTTTGCTTTGTGGCTTGTGTCACATTGACACCCCCCCCCCGCACACCCCCTCCGGACCTGCACTGCCCGCACTCCTGGTGCAGGTGGCAGAGACAGGAGCAAGGGGGAAACAAACAAGTAAGGGTCAAACCTGGGGGCTAGAACCTAATTATTATTGGTTTTTTAAACTGAGAAGGGATTTCCTTCACAGAGGCATTCGAGGGAGCCAGCTGAAAATGTGTCTGGCCCATCTTCCACATGGCTGTGCCAGAGAAAACTCGGAAACGCTGGATGAGTCACATCCAACAGCAGGTCTCATTTTGCAGAGCAGGCTCAGAAATCGCAGCCGGCTGGTCTACAGAGGCACAATCAGCAAAGACATTTTCACTCCGGAGGTAGGAAAAGATTTAGTGCAGGTAAGGTCCACAGCTGACAGATTTGCTCCCCCGTGGCCTTTCAAAGGGACGTCCTTTCATTTGTGTAGTCTTGGTTGTGGCCTTTGCCAGGCTGTCACTGGCTGGTTGAATAAAGACGATGAAGAGCTTCCTTTAAGGCAGGGTTAACTGACGTTTGCTGACATATGGCCCATCCAAGGGGGACAGGCACCTGCAGAGGTGTTCATTAAATAAATAGAGGTAAGTGAGTGAGCCACAGAATTCAGCTATGGGCCTGCAGGTTGATCTGCTCTCTGGGCTTGCTGCAGTCCCTTTCCCTCAGGAGGATTTGCTCCGCCTGTGTTTAGGAAGATTTCATTAGTTTACCTCAAAAGACATTGTGTGTGAGTCTCTAGCTAATGTCTGTATTTCTCAATGCACAGACTGAAGTCCCGGAGTTAATTCAAATATTTCTTGCTAGAACCAGCCCTGCCTTAGTACCAGGACATGCGCATGCCTCATGTCAGAAGCTCAGAGCTGAGGGTGCAAAGCCACAGAAGTGTAAAATGATTTAACCTGGACTGTCCCTGCACCCCTCAGCGCCTCTTTGTTCCACAGGTGCTTGTTGCTGCCTTCTTCCCAAGCCTGTGCTAGCACCCAGTACTTGCCCAACAGGGCAGAGAGGGGAACCTGCTTGCTGTGAGAGTGTTCAAGTATCAGCTGGGAGAAGAAACAGATAGGTGGGGGTGAGCAAGACCATAGGAAATGGGTTTTGCATCAGTTTAAAAGGATGTAGAACACCACTTCTACCAGCACTTCTGCTGCTGCTGTGTCCCATGGCACTAGTCCCGGCTTCCCTGTCCGTAGAATGGGGGCAACTTGGGAGCCTTCTGAGATCCCTGCATGGGAAACCAAAAGGAACTGCAGGACTGGCCTGTGGGTGGACCTGAAAGTCAATGCGGCTTCTCTTGAGCCATCATGGGCAGACCATTCAACATAATTGCCACATCACAGCATGATTCTGCTGCCTTGGGACCATCCACTTTCCCATGAGGTGCAGACTGGAGGCAGCTAAGGGCCTGGCTAGGGTCTCTTTAACTCGACACTCGGTATTATGTTTTCTGAAACACTTTTGTGTGCCTACAAACTGCAGGGACTGACATCTGTCTGCACAAGAAATGCAGTTTTAAATATGAAATTAACTTGAAAAACTTAAAGCAAAAAAAAAGGGCTTTTGAGCACATCAGCCCCAATAGAATCCCAAGAACATCCTGAATATGGCAATCACTCTGCAGCAGCCTCTACACGGTGGTTTTGGCTCATGCCTCACTTGTGAATCATTCCCTGTTTCAGAGCTGCAGTGCCACATGAGCTCAGATCACCATCCCTCCTATCTGCCCTCAGGCCCTAGCTGATTAAGCAAAGGGAGACACACCAATGACCTGAGCTGTACAGGGCTTGGGACCCTGCTGGGCAGCTCCAGTGCCACCAGTCAAGGAGAATGTCATGTGCTCCTTCTTATTCACATCTGGCCTGTTACCGTACCTTGGTCTTCAAGTTTTCATGGCCTTAGATGCAGTTAGAAAATGAAAACAAGGTAGCAGACCTGCAGGGTATCAACATGTCTTCTAAGACTGTTTAATCTGCAGACCTGGCAGAAAACATGGCGTGGGGTGCTGGCATGGGTGGCAGTGGGTATCCGTGTATTTGTTGGGAGTCTCACTGGCCGAGCACTTTGCACTTGAGCTCCTTGATTTCAGCGACTTCTGAAGGTGTCTGGGATCTTTCTTGCAAAGTGCCCAGAGGCCATAATAAACTGGCGTAGTCACCTGCACTACAAAGTCCCGCTGGGCAGAAGCCGGGGTGGAGGATGGTGCTACCCCTGGGAGCAGAACCACCGGCCCGGCTGGACCGGTGAGTGGGGCGGCACGGAGGGAATCACCTCCCCGGGGGCAGGAGGGGGACCGGGAGGCAGAGGAGCTGAAGGAACCTCCGGGCCTCACCCTCGGCGGTTTCAGAGCAGCAGCACCTCTCGGGGAGCAGCTTATCTCCCCCGTGCCGCACGTGACACAGCCGCTGGGGCAGGCGGCAGCTCCCCAAAACCGGCACTGCAGGCAGCCGGCAGACGTGGCTCGGCATCGCGCTGAGCCGGACCCTCGCTGGTTTGGTTCTGTGTTATTCCAGGCTGGGCCCAAATACTCGCTATCATCTCACGGTCATCTCCACAAAAGCCTTTCCAGGCTCGTGCTCTCGGCTCCGAGGGCTTTCTAGTATCTTGAGCAACCTTTATGTGCTCTTCTGTACCGTGACGCTGAAAGCACACGCCGATAAAAAGAGGGTAAATTCTTCACAGGCGTGTTAGTAACATGATCTTGCATCAACAGCTAAGTCTTTTGCTTTCTCTCAGATGGCGCTGACCTCTGCAACAGTCACAGCAGTGAAACAGTAGCCTGTGAATGACGAGGTTTCCCCCATAAAGGCAGCGGTATAAGAAGACTGGTAGTTAGAGAGACCAGGAGGAAAGAGGAAAATTCCTCATTCTCTGTCCCCATGCCCTCCACGATGTGGTTGTAGCTCATGCTGACTTGCCCAAGATGATAACCACAAAGCAGTGAACGCAGGTGCTACTGACAGGGTAAATTTAGTGACACGGAAGGCAGGAGAGGCTGAAAAAACAACCTTGAAAACTGGGCTGGGATTATGGACATCATTCAGAAGATGCTCAGGCAGAGCAGAAGACGGAGAACATACTCCTGGAAATGGTTTCTGTAACTAGGTCCTTTCACTGGCACAGTCCATATGGTTGTGACAACCTGATATTCTTATAACAATCCCTGCCTACCTTTCATAGGTGACCTCAGCAAAATCATCCTTCCAGGCAACACCTTTAGATTTGTTTGGTTTTTTTTTTTTCTTCTGCTCTTCACTGGGGTTTTAGGTAATAAATTACCTTTGAGACCTCTTCATTTGTCAGTTGCTGCTCTTTTCTCCTAAAAGAGGAATCAGACAGGGTCAAATGGGAAAGCTCAGATCTGGATAAAGACACTGGACGGCCCTGACTCTGAGATGTCTGTGTTCTGGCGAAGTGTCCCATGACAGCTAACACGCAAACAAGACTTGACGTGTACAGAGCAAGAACTAAAAGTTAAAGCTGACGGCATCCTGCATAGACTTAGACGTTCAGTCACAGCTTGAGCCCTCGTGGCTCACTTCATCTTGGTGTAGCCCTGCCCGACAGCCTCTTCAGTGATGCTACAGCTGATGCCACCAACAAGAGCATCGCTACATCTGCATTCCTGTTTGGTTGGCAAGGCTGGGGCAGTTCGGGGGGCAACAGTTTAGAAGTCCTTATTGCTACCGCTATAGAAGGAAAACAAATTTCTTGGAGGCTTGGCCTCATGAGACCCCACTCGGGGGGGGGTGCGTGGGGAGCACGTCTGCTCAGAGGGACCTGTGCTCAGGCTCATGTGCTGCTAGCAGCAGGCGAGCACCCTGCAACCCTCCAGAGGCTTTCTGGGCCACACAGTCTCTTTCTGTGATGAGTAATATTGGCAAACAAACATTTTTTTTTTCCTGTCCAAGTCGGCTTTTAAAAAAAGTATGCTTTTCAGTCCTTGAACCTTGAATGTGGTTCTGGTTAAGTGTTCAAAGATAGTTAATGCAGTTGTTTTAAGACAAAGGCTTTGACAGTATTGTTTTATAGTATTTCTCCTTTGAAGCCTCAAACAAATGCCCTGCTTTGTTTAAACATTTGCGGAGGTTTTGTGATTGATATTGATAATAATGCCTTAATTTAAAGAAATTTTTAATAGCAAAAAAGTGGAAAACTAATACAGTTTGAATGATAAGAAGCAAAGTAGCTAAAACATTTCCACATTGCAACGTTCCCACTCTGTTCCCCTTTTAACCACTTAGTTCAGCATGTTAATTCTTTAACTGTAACTTGAACTTGAATTTACTTCTCCTAAAATAACATATTTTTCTCCAGAGACTTTTCTTGTTTGGTGATTGATCATCGTCTACATTTTTTCTTTGCTTTGTGTGAGACTGTGCTGTAATCTAGTCAGATCCGTGTGTTTACCTGTCCTCACAATGGCCTTGTCCTCCTTGCAAATACTGTTAATGAGTATGTACCAGAAAAGGAGGGTTTTTTTCTCCCTAACACATATGGTCTTGCTGTACTGAGGATAGGCAGTGCAAAGGAAAATTTATTCCAAAAAAATCATAAACATGCTGCTGATGTTTGGGTTTTTTTAGGTGTGTCACACTGGGCTGAAAAATTCTGAAAGGGGTAAAATATATGCCCAGTGAGGGAATATAAGCAAGTTTCAGATGGGTGATCACAAAGAAAAAGGAAAAGGATTCCCCTTCTCTTCTTAGGCTATTCTGGGCCTAGAGCTAAATAGGGTCAGAGCTGGTACTTCACGGTACATAGCAGCCATCCAGACCCATAAAAAATTAAGTTAAGACCTCTCAGAGCTGGAAGATGTAAGGGGAGCTATGGTAACACCTACCGAAAAAAGCCCGGGGGAGGGGCTAGGAAGTCTGCAAACCTTAAATAACATTCATCAGTATTTCCTAGCTGCCTTCCATTTTTCCTTCTGTAAATGTAATTTAGGAGTAAACTTCCCGTGTTAAGTGGTTTTGGTTCGTGAAGGAAGGGAATAGTCTGCAGAGGCCCCTTCTCTTAAATTATTCAGAGTAACAAAAGCCCGACTTATTTTGCTGTGCAAATTTTTTCAGTGAAATCACTGAAAAGTAAAAGTGAAAATCTGTGGGAAAAGAGATGCATGTTTGCCAGCTGAGGTCTACAAATTCAAGCAACAACAATACTATTTTGCAGGCATGCAAGCACTTGAACAAAGATCCACGTAATTTCATTTTCATGGATGGGGAAACTGAGGCACCCTATGGGCTCAGAAAGGGCCTGTTATTGTGCACCCACACATATCTATATACATATATATATTTAAATCCTCCCCCTCTGTTTCCTTCTCACTTTTTTTTTTTCCTAATCTGCCCAGTGAAAAAAATGTAAGGGCCAAGAAATGAATGGGCTTAGTTTCCAACAAAGCAGTTTAGGACAAGCTGTTGATCATTATCAGGAGATGGATTTTTCTGCTCATACACCCTTCCTGAAGTCCTTCACACAGTGAGGCCCTCTAAGAGAAGTGTAATTTGACCCTGATGCCAAGAGGAAGGTGAAACTGGAAGAAAAGGACTCTGCCAGCCCTTCCTGGCACTCCCATAGTCTCCTGGGTCTCACCTTTAGGATTTTACTTCCTTGATCTGCTAAAAAAAAATGTAATCAGGGTAGGCAGAAGAGAAGGCCCTGGACAGTGTCGCCACATCTACCACTTTTAGCTTCATTCCAACATCTCTTGAAATGTAGTGGATGATTCCTCTGCTCTCACCCATCCTTCACAAAGCTTTTCCAGTCCACCTTCTGTCTCTTGACTTCATGTTTGAAAGGCATCTGTGGTTACTGGCCAAAGCAATTTCTCTGGCTATATGGCTACAAGCTTATGGGCAGTGTGCAAATACAGCAAATTCTTGGCCAGCCATGATGCTGCCAAATTGCCTGTCCATACCGTGTGTGTGCCACCAGCAGAAAGTAGTGTGAGTCCAGCATCTGAAATGGAAGGTGCACTTTCCTCCTTCATTGGTCTTCGTTTCCCTATTCAATGCGTGTCTTGTCTTTGAAGAAGAAAGTTTGTATATGAAGTAACAGCAAAGCTACGTTCCAGGTCCATAGTGAGTAACTCCCCTAGAATAATGGATCTTAACTGTTGTTAATGTTATGTGTGCTATATTTTCTCCCTGAAAAGAAGGAGATAATGGATTTTCCAATGCTTACATTTTTTTAGTGCTTGAACTGTTTCCCCTTCTCTTTAACAAAAGCTATGAAGATTTTTAATGGTGGTCACTGCCATGGCACCAAGCTGTCTGAGGTCTTGAAATCTCAAATCATGTTTAACCATTTCGTGTAATGCAGAACATTTTAATCAAAACGTATTCATAGAGAAAACACTCTCCTACCATTAGACCCACTTGGTCCTACAGAGATGTGGTCCCTGTATGAACCACCCCCCCCCCCCCAACTTGTTCCTAGGCTTCCTAATCTTCCAGAGAATCCCCACTTAAGCCCAACTTGCAAAACTGTAGGTCTCCATGGCCCCTCTTCCAGCTGAGCTGTCCATACCTGGGAATCCATCCCACTCATCCAGCCCTTTGATATTACGCTTTCGAGGAAGATATTTGAGGTAGGCTAGGCTCAAGCTAGGCTTTCCATGCTCCTTTCATGGTTTTCACTCATCCTGCTTCCTGACCAGTGGATCAGTGTGCAGTCTCCTAAAGGAATGGTGAAAGGGTCCTCAATATCTTGTGAGTGAGTAGCACACAAGTAGAGGATGAGCTGGTAGGGAAACCGGCCCACAGAACAAGGCAGGAGGAAGAGGAGACTGTGTTGGGACACCTCTGCAGGGGTGTAAGATACAGAGAGAGCAGGTGATGGATTTTGGCAGGTGGAAGAAAGTTAGAGGTTTCTCAGTTGCATTAAAAGGCTGTCTCTTAAGGGGCTTATAGGGCCTGGAGCATCAAACCTTACAGACTCTTTGACGTATCTAAGACTGGGAGAAGAATGCAGTGTGCTCCTTTTCCAGTCACTGGCTCTGGTATCTGGGATTCCACCAGCCCAAATGTGCCAGGAATTAAGTCTCCCCAGACAAACAGAGATAACATAGCAGAGCTCTGATCAAGGGACTGATATCAAAGGAGCAAATCTCTCAGCCCCGGGGATGAATCATCAGAGCAGTTTATTCCAACCGTTTCTCCTCCTTTCAAGTATCAGGTTCAATTGCAGCAACAGCAGCACAAAAGGCTTCGTCATTCTAGGTGCTGCAAAGACAGGGAAAACACAACCAGGAGGAATGGAATTCACAGGTGATACAAGGCTGGGAGGGTGTTGCAAATACCACAGAGAACAAAGAAGTAATGCAAAAGGAACCTATCTTGCTCGGGCAGGGAGGAAGAAGGAAAGATGGGGGCTAGTCATGCACCTGGGGAGAAAGAATCCCAAAGGTAAGTAATCAAAGGGAGATGTCTAGAAAGCACAGCATGGGGAGAAAAAAAAAAAGACAGGCAAAAGAGATGCATGTTTGCCAGCTGAGGTCTACCAAATTCAAGCAACAGCAATACTGTTTTGCAGGCATGCAAACACTTGAACAAAGATCCACATGATTTCATTTTCATGGATGGGGAAACTGAGGCACCTTATGGAGTCAGTAAAGGGCCTGTTATTGTGCAGCACTGCCCACACCTTGGCTAGGCAGAAACGTCAGGATGTCAATGCAGAAAACTTTTGCCTTAGAGCTAAAGGGTGGTATTATGCACAGTCATGGTGAGATTACATGAAGGAGGTTACATTCTGGTTTGTGTGCCCTGCAAAACGAGTGGGGGAGAGGGAGGCCCCAGGGAAGAGCAGCAAGCACAGGAGTGTTACAAAATACAGCTCCTCTCTGCCAAGCATGTATCAAACCAGAACAGCAGCATCTCATCTTCTCAGCAATCTGTAGATCTAATCTCTGTTTACACATGGGGGGGATCTGTCTTGTCTGAAGGCATTCCCGCTGCCAGCTCCACTCAGGTTGCCCTTCCCACAAAGCAGGTGAGGACAGGTGGAAAGGGCTGAACTGGCAGACACAGTGCCAGAGATGGGGCTTTGATGAAAGTAAATAAGGTTGCCTGCCACTTCACCTCCGCCAGTTCTTCGCAATCATCTCACCTACGTACCAGCCCACTCTGGAACGGGGATGAGCCAGAGGGCCAAGCCAGGTCTGGTCCTCTGCCTCATCACCATCAGTAACGGTTATGCTGGATGATCCTCCAGCAGCTTTTACTGGGGCATCAGTCACATCATTGCTGGATCTTAATAAACAATGTTGTTAACGGGTCTGGTTCCCCCATGGGCTCTGTTAGCTCTGCAGGGCAAACAGGAGCAAGACCATCAACTCTGTAGAAAAATCAGTTGAAGCCTGTAGCTCTGGCTCAGGTGTGCACCAGGACCCACAGAAGTGCTGCTGAGCTGTAGTCTGGTTTGGGTTGTCATTTGGAGTTGGGGGGGGTGTTGCATATTTTGTGAGGTGGGGGCACGGCATTCATGTTTCAGAGTAGCCCTGTGCTTTGGCATGTCAAGATTTACCTCTATGAGCTATCAGTTGCTCTAAAAAATTGTTACTGATAATTACATTGCAGATGAACCTAAGCTTTGCAAGGAGAATTGGGGGGTGGGAGTGGATGACAACCATCTACATGGACTATTTGCTAAGGATGAGACACCTGGGAAACATACATGCTGCCAGTGGGTTGCCAAATAATTAGGCATGTTTCGAAGCTACAGACAGGGTAACACGGAGTGTTACCTCCAGCGAGGCTGCACTTGGGATCTTGTTTCCCTCTGGGTGCTGTGCTCTAGCAGGAATGAGAGACCTCAGGAGCAAGGAAGCAATTCACGGCCCAAAGGTAACCGGTTTGGGGATGTAATGTTAACTCATTGGGAGGACAACAGAGAGAGTGGGAGGCTGGTCGCCTGTGGAAATCTCAGCCTGGAAAAAAGCAGGAGAGAGTTTTTAAACGGTCGTGCTATTCTTCTGGGACCCAGGTGAAGAAATACCTGTTGCTCACAGCAGAAGAGGCATGTAGCAAAAGTCACCTGGGCTCACCACAAAAAGCAGAGCCTGCAGGTGTCTCCCAGCCCCAGGCTTGGAGAAACACCTCTGGGATCTACCGGAGCGGTGCCGGAGGAGCTGTGAGCAGCAGAGCCACCGGGGTGGCACAGCCACAGACTAAGCTGCAGGGCCAGCACAGCACGAACCTCCGCTGCCAGCGGCAGCCGTGCCGGCATCCCCGCCGGGCATGTCCCTCTCCAGCACAGCAGAAGCCATCGTAAGGTGACCTTGCAGTAGGGCAGGACTTGAAGTATGCAAGGATGGCAGTAGGAGCATCCATCGGGCCACGGTCCCTGTGAGACAAGGCTTTGGCTTGGATTTAAGCTCAGCGGGTCCCCTGTGTCATGCAGAGTTTGGGATGGGATTAATGCAAGTTTAGTCAGCCCAGGATAACGTGCCTCAAACCTCCACACCCTCCCCCAGAGATTTAGGGATATACATCTGGAAGAAAACCTGAGGCAGAGGAAGGACAGCGGCATGAAGCAGGGCTTAAAGAATGGCTTTTTAAGGGGAGACAGGGAAGAGCAAAGGAGAAGCAGAGAAATGGGGAAGAGCAGGAGGAATGGGCTGAAACATGAGGGAAAATGCAGAGAGAATCCCCAGTGTGAAGGAGCGTACCGCCAGGTCACCCTCTGCTCTGTATACAGGCAGACCCTGCAACACATGACATAGGCAGAAGGAGCTACAGGAGAAATGGGGCCATCAGGAAGCAGTGGGCTAATGCCATGTGGTAGAAGGAAGGACCAAGCGAGGTTCAGGGCCACAAGAAAGGCCTTGAGGTATGAGAGAGAGCCCAGAGCTGGCCAGGTAATGCAAGCCAGTCTCCACCTACACTTTCAGTCTACCCATGCCTGCCCTTCCTAAGGCTGAGAGGAGATGTCAGCCTGGTGAAAGTGGGTAGTGATCACCCCAAAGGTGTATTGCTCCCTAGTTCTGGGTGTGCACAAGTAGATTCAGAGACAGATATATCAGAGAGCCTGTGAGGAGAAAGAGCCACTATGAGCCAGAAGGAGGAGAGGACTCTAGCGAAATTCTAGCTACTCCCAAGGCCCTGGGAGATCATGGAAGGGAGATGAAAGGGCCCTGTTGGTGCCAAGGAGCATGCATTGTGTTCAGCTTATAGTGACTCCAGCAGTGCTTGGTGGGTTGGAGACCTGCTCCACTGAATGGAAGGAGAGCCTCCACCACTCTCACTGTGCTGTTTTGCCCCCTTTTTTGTGGTAGCTGGACCTCTGATGGAGACAAATCACCTAAGACAGTGTTAGGAAGGAGCAGGCGGACTTTTCAACTCTAGTAATAGAGGCTTCCACATGGAAAGACACGATCTCATGTCTCTGGCTGCTACTGGAAGAGAGCTTGGCCCTGCATTGCACTCTTCCTGCAAGTCACCACGTGCATCAGATGCGATCTGCAGGCTCGGCAGCAATTTTGTGGCCCTCCCTGCCACAGAGACACCCAGGGTGGTGTGTGGGGGCTAGGTCATCACCGCAGCTGGGTGAAAACCTTGATTCTCTGTGCTGCAAAGCTGGGCAGGTGTGCATGGCTGTATGATTACAGTAATTCAGCTTTTGCCTTACTTTCCCCTACAGGGGAAAGGAGGATGCAGATCCGCCAGCTGTGGTCAAGGCTCTCAGAAGGCCTCCCTAGAGCCGGCGGGGTGTGGGGACACTTTGCACCTTTTCATTACACTACTGGGGAGAATCAAGCATACAGTATGTGTGCAACCAAAGTGCTCACACACACAGCTCACGCATTAGATATGTGGCCATCGTGGCTGTGCTCCAAAAGCTGCCCAGTAGCACCCAGTTCTGAGAGCCAGGGAGCAGGGGACACATCCCTTTTGGCTCCCAGACCTTCCCGGTCACCCGGCACCTCCTGCAGCCCTTGGCACGGGCACCAGGGACAGAACAACCCCCTGCCTTTGTGCCCCTCTCGCACCGCCTTGCCCCTCCGTGTCAGGCAGCCGAAGGGGATGAGGAACCACAAGCCGTGCCGTGCCTCCGCAGGCTCCTTGGTGTCGGGCACTGCACAAACAAATACGCCCGGGGTCTGCGCATCTGGGGTTCATCACTCCTTTTAGGCTTCCCACGAGCTTTAGATTCTCCCCGTCTCTGCTTTTGCAGCGTTACTAATTTGTCCCGACCTTCCCTTCAGCAGGAGAAGACGTGCTCTCTCAGCTCAGTTTAGGTAACAAAAGGTTAAGTCCCAGCCCAGAAGAAAACCTGAAACTCTCTTTTCATGAGCCACCACTGTGCACTAAATCGTTGCCAGAGCTTAATTTCTAACCAGCCCCAGCATCTGTGCTTTGGCTGCTCTGTCCTCACACACACAGCCAGGCAGGAGGTGGACTTTCCATACCCAAGGAAAAATGTAGCGCGTTCTTTACTTCTCCTTTTTTTTTTTTTTTAAATTTTTGGTTTCAGTTACACTTGGAACAGAAATCAGACTTGCTCACACAGCAAAATTGCCCTAGACGATGTGTTTGGAAACACTAAAGCCTCCCACTAATACAATGCTTTTAACTTTGTGTGTGTGTGTGTGACCAAAGCATTACAACCTACAAAATTACCTATAAGCTATGTATGATCAGTATGAATATTATTCTTATGTCAGAATGAGGAAAAAAGTCAAACAGTAAAGGCGGTGTGATGCTGCTCCATCACTCCCAAAAGTTTTGTCTGTGGCATGACATAAGGAAGCTGGAAAGCATTTCTTCCAACGCTTCTGCGCTGGCAGTTGTTCCGAGATGGCTGAGCCCCTGCAGATTTCAATGCAGCGGTGGTACCTGTCCACACTGGGCTTTGCTGACATTTGCCTTGGCCGGTGCTCTTTGTCAGGACCTTGTCTTGCATTACCTAACACAGTTAGAAATATACCTTTGCCTTGTGTTCACGGAAAGGCAGCTTCTGGTATGCTACTCTGCTGACTTTAGTCTAGCTGAGCCAGCTGAATTTTACATGCCCATCAGTTCTTCCTGGCTGTGGCACTTAAAAGATCCCAGGTATTTATCAGTTTGCCCTGAGCCCTTTATGCAGGTAGTTCCCAAGGACAGCTGACAGTAAATTCCAGCAGTTGATACTTTGTGAAAAGTGTTTGTTTTGGTCATGTTTCTCTTTGGGTTGATGTGAAAAATCTCATTCTGCACACAATCGTGCATCCTAATTTCTAGTTTGCAGGATGTGAGTAACTTTCTGCAGATGTTGATTGCTCATATCCTGTGGAGCAATTGTAATCTAGCCTATATGGATGGCAAGATTCAGTCTTGAAGGTGTTGCTTTCATAATCGGGAGAAAATATAGCTGTGGTGTGCTTAGCGGAAATTTTCAAAGGCCACCCATCATCTCCCACCACACCCAGCTTCCTTATCAGTGGTGGCTGTTAAAACTTGACAGCACTGAACTTCTTATCAAATTAAGTACAATTTCTGTGGGAAGAAGATGCAACAACATGGCTGAAGAGCTCCACTGTGATGTACCTGGAGATAGGACCAGGACAGGTCCATTAGGAAGTCCCCAGTTAAAAAGAACCACAGCCAAGAAATACGTTATGCCCCTGTGCAGAAACTCAGTGAGAAAGTTGTGGAAAGGCCCAGGCAATATGTGCTCTTCTTCTCCCTCCAGCAGTGACTGTCAACGCGAGCGTAGCTCTGCACTTTTATTTGTCAAGCTGTCTTTTAGATGGGCACGCAATTTGCTCACCGAATTCCCTAGAACCATCATTTTGTTCATGAAAACATCTGGCTGCAAAGAGGGGAAGTGGTTTTCTCAGGGTCACTCAGCCGGTCAGCAGCAGCAGCGCAGAATGTGAGCTGCTCAGCTCAAAGCCCCTGCTCTGACCAGGAGATGGCACTGCCAGCTTTTCTGCCTGAAGCTGGGGAGCTTTTTGTGCAACCAAGCAGCAAGGCCAGGAGTTCCAGTTCGACCCCTGCATGCCAAGCACCACCCCATGATAAGAGCTGGGTGATCTTTTGCTTGCTAAACTTTCACCTTGATCATCCCTTCTTCCAAGGAGGTTGCTTAGGTCAAAAGCCCAGAGAAGAAAACGCACACTGGCACAACATTTTGCTGCACGCAAAATACCTGGCCCCAACTCTTGCCCCTATCAACGTCAGCCCCATCCCTGTCCCTGCTTTCCATCTCAGACCTGTCGAAGAAGAGCGTTGACACTCCAGACAAGTGCTGTGTCATGTAGTATTGCTGTCTGCGTTTAACCAGCAGGCTCAGCCCTGCACTTGCATATCCAATACATTTGCAAGCACACTGGTGTTTCCCCACCCTTCTCATCAACTGCTGTCAATCTCTGCTTTATCCACAGGATAAAGAAGCCCAGAGCACACCAAGTCCTGTTTCTAGCTGCTGAAACAAATTAGCCTTCAGTATAACCCTTACTCCAAAGCTGTCTGCATTTTCTTTTCATTCCCACCACCCCAGTACGCTTGGCACCCCAGTGACACCCAGTCACCTCTTTGTACCCCCGGAGCACTGTTGGATGGGCACGAAAGAACTGTTTTGGATGGAGCATGGTGACAAAAGGACAAAGACTGCTGGGGAACAGCAAGCGCTGAGCTGCGCATTCTTGGAGGATATAGGCTAGAGTTTATTTACCTCCTCTGCCTTCCAGCTGCCTGCTCCCAATCCACCTTGCAGTCATGATCCCATGACTAAAAAGTGGGGTCTCCTACTGAGACACCTAACAGCTAGCTAACGCTACCTGGTAGCCACTCCACCCAGCTTCGTTCAGCTCCCCTCACCGCCACACTGCTTTCAAGGTTTGTCCCATACGAGGTCTTTTCGGTCGCTTTTGCCTTCAGAGACCTGACCCCTGCATACTTGTTCCTGCCCCTTAGCACACACAGCTTCCTCCTGTCTCCTACTTTAAGTGACATGCTCTGGGTATATGATAACCCCCCTGGCTAGTTCACTGCGGTGACCATCTCTTGCCTGCTCTGGGACTCCCTTCTGCAGTCGCTCGCTGTCTCTGCCAGGCTTTCTGCTGCACCATCTCTCAGTGCTTCCCTCCATTCCACCCTTCCTTGTCTTCCTCTTGTTCTGTTCCCTAAACATCACTTTCAATTTCAATACAACCTTACCCCTGCTCCACCAGCTCCATGCTGCCTCTGATGTATTCTTTTGACTGCTTTGAGGCTCTTCCACTGATTTGCAGCATCAGAGAGTTGTAAAAAGACAGTGACGCAGCATCAGCAACTGTTTGCCCTGGCCTAGCCCCTGGGTGGGTATAGGGAGATGAGGAATGAAAGACAGCATCTTCAAATCATTTTGTTGTGCAGGGAGTCTGGGAATTTTGGATGAAAACTATCCTGGCTAAGGAAGGAGTTTCACAATGAATTCAAATGCAAAAAGCATGTATGCAAGAGGTGGAAAAAAAGGATAGGCCATGGAGGAGGAGGACAGAAGGAGTGCTTGGGTACTGAAGGACAAAATCAGAAAGGCCTCTGAGAATCCAGCAGGAGCAAGAACTTGCATGGGATAGGATGGGTGACGAGGGATTCTGTAATTATCCTAGCAGCCAGTCCAGGGAAAATACATGTCTGTTGAGGAATGGGGGACAAACTAGCGATGGATGCCTCAGCCTTAGAAGAGGCTGAGGTACTCAAAGCCTTCCTTGCAACAGTCTGTAGAAGCAAAGCCTGCTCCTAGATCGCCAAACATATCGTAATGGCTTGGAAAGTTGAGAGACAGCCAGGCATGGGGTAGCAAGAGGTTCGGTACTGCTTAGACAGGCTGGGTATATCACAGTGCATGGGATTGGATAGGATATATTTCAAGGGTGCTGGGATACGTCTGAAGCTGCTGAAAGAATTGCCTGATGTGATTATGAGGCTTCAGTCTTTCAGCTGTCATCCCTGACAGCTGGAAAAAGGGTGACATTGTGCTCAACTGTATGGAAAGCGAGCAGGATGACTCAGGGAGCTCCAGACCAGTCATCCTTGACTCAGTAGTACGTCCTCCTGGAACCCAGTGCCAAACGTGTGAAGGACGAGAACGTAATCCGGAAAGGTTGATACTGGTTTACCAAGAGCAAACTGGCTGCCTTTTAAAATGAAAGGACTGGCTATATGGATTAGGGAAGAGTGGTTGATGTAACATACTTTGACATGAGTTACACCGTAGGTAGACTCCCACAGCATGCTCCTTTGGAAGGAGGGGGAGGGATGACAGCAAGCCACTACTGAGCATACTGGGAAATGGGAAGCTGTAAAATACCCCAGTGAAGGTGAACGACACCACCAGTAGACTAGCTCTTCCTAATTCCATTCTGGTGTTCTGGCAACGTGACATTGCCCAAAGAGTGCCCTGGGCAACCCATCACACTCTTCAACACCCTGACACGGGGTACAATACATCAGAAAGACTAAATGTAGCACATACACCAGCTGACTGTCCATTAAAATATTCTGTAGCACTGAAGCTTGAACTGGAGGCAGAGGAAAAGCTAGGTAGACTATACAAAGCCATAACCAATGGACCAAATATTAGCAGATTTTCCCCAACCTTTTCATAAGCAATATCTGGAAATGGAAGAAGCATCCCACATCTATTGCCACCACATACATCTGACATTCTGCTGATGCACATCCACCAAATGTAGGTTTTCGTGAGCATGTAATTTGGAGAGATGCATTTGTCCATGAAACATTTGGCAGCTCCATGAGGCCAGAGGATATGTCAATGGTGGTGAATTCATAACCAGGGAGACAGTGTGAGGAAGAAATGCTTCACACTAGCTTCAGCTTGTGCATAACTGTCATGGGCTATTCCTTAAGAAAAACCCAGCAGTGCGTCTATTAGGCACAAGCTACTGGGCCCACCAGCCTGTTGTGGTACAGCGATGGCCATGGTGGGACAGCCAGCAGGATGCTTCGGTGTAGAAGGCAGGACCTAAGATAGCAGGACATACAGGTTGACTAGCATTTTTCTGTGTGCTGGGGTGTGGAATAGGCTAGAGCAATACTAGAAGAGGTTGGTCAGACACTGTGAGGTAGAAGGGCAAAGTGCAGCATGCCAATACCTGCAGGTTAGCATGGATCTGGAATGGCTGGAGATGGAACTCCATAGTAGCTACTGGTCCATTTTTTGACCCGCATGACAGGTGCTTCAGAGAACAAAGCACTGTTGTTTCCTTACAGCAAGGAGGCCCTAGTTCAGATTTCTGTCCCCATCCCCTGAGAATGAGGAGCTGGTATTCAAGGCACAGACAGGAAATATGGAGAGGAGGGAGCTTCTGGCTGCCAGTTCTAGGGTGACCAAGGTAGAATGGAAGACTCCAGGTAGCAGGACTATTTTGGAGGAGTAGCTGATTTTAAAAGGCAAACAGGGAGAAGGAGACAGAGCAGGGGGATGAGAAAGTCTTTTCCAGTGTTAAGACCTCCCCACAATTCACTCATAAAACCCCACCACCTGTTCCTCTTAAGCTTCCCTTCCAGAGACACCATTTTTCTTCATGATCAGCACAGACCTACCTGCTAAGAACTCATGTCTGGCCCCTCCTCACACCCTGAGACACTGCTCCTTCTCTGACCATGAGACTATTGGTCACAGCCCAGCCACCTGCAGCACTGAACCCTAACGGTGCGGTGCTGGCACTGAGCCTGGGAGGGATGGTAATGGGCTACACGCACCGGTCTTTGTGCCTTTCAGTGGGATTGATTCCTCTGTTGTATCATTTACCTCCTCCAAGAGGACATTGGCACACCTCAGACTCCAGACTTCTGTAAGAAGACATTAAAAGCAGTTCTGAGGGTTTCATACCTGTCTGTCAATGTTTCAGTGTGAATCAAGGGGGCAGAGAGGGGGACATAATTTCAGACAACGTTATTTAAAAAACTGGGAGATAGAAAGTCTGGCTTAAACACAGAAAATTCTTATATCCCAACTATTTTGGCCTACACTTTTAATGCCCTACCTTGAGCAAGTAATCAAGCACACTCTATCTGTGCAAATGAAGAGTTCACACCCACAAACCACACATCAGATATTTTTTTTCTCTCAGAAAGACCTGGCCTCTAATAGGAGTCTCAATTGGTGTTTGCAATGTTGGTGGGAAGCCACTTCAAATATGGTTTTCATGGCTGTGCTCCAAAAGCTGCCCAGTAGCACCCAGTTCTGAGAGCCAGGGAGCAGGGGACACATCTCTTTTGGCTCCCAGACCTTCCCGGTCACCCGGCACCTCCTGCAGCCCTTGGCACGGGCACCAGGGACAGAACAACCCCCTGCCTTTGTGCCCCTCTCGCACCGCCTTGCCCCTCCGTGTCAGGCAGCCGAAGGGGATGAGGAACCACAAGCCGTGCCGTGCCTCCGCAGGCTCCTTGGTGTCGGGCACTGCACAAACAAATACGCCCGGGGTCTGCGCATCTGGGGCGCAGCACTCCTTTTAGGCTTCCCACGAGCTTTAGATTCTCCCCGTCTCTGCTTTTGCAGCGTTACTAATTTGTCCCGACCTTCCCTTCAGCAGGAGAAGACGTGCTCTCTCAGCTCAGTTTAGGTAACAAAAGGTTAAGTCCCAGCCCAGAAGAAAACCTGAAATTCTTTTCATGAGCCACCACTGTGCACTAAATCTTTGCCGGAGCTTAATTTCTAACCAGCCCCAGCATCTGTGCTTTGGCTGCTCTGTCCTCACACACACAGCCAGGCAGGAGGTGGACTTTCCATACCCAAGGAAAAATGTAGCGCTCTCTTTACTTCTACTTCTTTTTTTTTTTTTTTTTTAAATTTTTGGTTTCAGTTACACTTGGAACAGAAATCAGACTTGCTCACACAGCAAAATTGCCCTAGACGATGTGTTTAGAAACACTAAAGCCTCCCACTAATACAATGCTTTTAACTTTGTGTGTGTGTGTGTGTGTGTGTGTGACCAAAGCATTACAACCTACAAAATTACCTATAAGCTATGTATGATCAGTATGAATATTATTCTTATGTCAGAATGAGGAAAAAAGTCAAACAGTAAAGGCGGTGTGATGCTGCTCCATCACTCCCAAAAGTTTTGTCTGTGGCATGACATAAGGAAGCTGGAAAGCATTTCTTCCAATGCTTCTGCGCTGGCAGTTGTTCCGAGATGGCTGAGCCCCTGCAGATTTCAATGCAGCGGTGGTACCTGTCCACACTGGGCTTTGCTGACATTTGTCTTGGCTGGTGCTCTTTGTCAGGACCTTGTCTTGCATTACCTAACACAGTTAGGAATACACCTTTGCCTTGTGTTCACGGAAAGGCAGCTTCTGGTATGCTACTCTGCTGACTTTAGTCTAGCTGAGCCAGCTGAATTTTACATGCCCATTCGTTTCCCTGGCTGTGGCACTTAATGGGTATTTTTAATGCCCTCCTTCAAGCAAGCAGAACCCAAACTTTGTGGACCAAGAGGTGAGGTCCCACTGCAAGGAACACTGTGGCTCTGACACAGCTATTTGTTTCAGCTGCAAAGGTTCTCATGGGCATTCATGGTGGAGGAGACACCTGCATGTCCTTTTCCCTCCGGAACCGATGACCTCTTTCCTCTGAGTCATAAGCTACCAGAGGCCTATGAGGCTTCATGTTATTTGGCGTGCAGCTCAAGGACCCGTACTTTGGTGCTGTGGCTGTCACCTTTCTACTGCACGTTGTCTTCTCTCTTTCTCTTCCTCACTCTCTCACCTGCTTCTGCCAAAGGTCATACTCCTCTCTCTCAGGCCTGTTCCACCTTCTCACACTTAGGAATGCCTCACCCTCCTTCCAGATCTCGAGGTTTTTTTATCTTGGACCTCATTCCTCCTTTCCTTGGAGACCAGCAACCCACCATTCTCTTTTTACTGATTGCTTCAGTACGTCCTTCACTGTTTCCCTTTCGTACGCAGCCTCCTACGGGCTCTTCATCGTAAATATCTCCAGCCACACTGCTGCATCTATATCCCTCCACATCTTCACCACTGCTCCCACCTTTCATCCTCTCCTGGTTCTGCATCCCTATGCCTTCCTCAGTGGAAAATTACTCTGGTGACTGTGTCCTAAACCTTGTGGACTCTAGGTCATAGACTTGCGTCATAGATTAGACTCAAAGCAGAGCTATGAGGTTAAGACACGTCACTGAGAGCTTTGATCCATATCAGAGAGAGCACTTTGAAAGACATAGGCAAAGCAGAGGGGAACAAAGATAGTCCAGGCCCCAAAGTATTTCATGTATGAACACAAGTTAAAAACAAGATAATGTGCAGTCTGGATGACAATAGCAGTTGGTGACAGGAATATAAAGGAAGCAATAAACATCTGAGTTCGTTCATGATGGAGAAGAGAAGAAAACAGGATGAAACAGAGACCAGAGCAGAGATGAAAGACTGAGTGGTGTTTGATCAGGTTGATTATTGCATGGATGACCGGTTACTTGTTCAGTACCTGATCTGCAATGGTGCCACACTGCATGCCACAGTGACTGGTGCACCAATGTGACCGCCTTACACAAATCCATGTGACCATTTGCTAAACAAAAAATGGTTGTGCAATGCAAGCAGAAAACAGACTTAGCAGGTCAGTCATGTGTCTATCAGGCACGCTGAAGCTGTGTCTTATGGAGAAGGAAGACAGTTCTTGTAAACACTGTGTATTTTAGTGGGGTATAGCATAGAAACAAGGTTTAGCACAGCAAGTGAATTGTTTTTAAAGTTACACAGCCTGCCTCCACTAGATATGGCATACTTCGAACTAGCACCAATTAAATTGTCTTAGCAATACGTACCTTAGGAAACAAACCCATTTTCTTTCCTCGCCTAAGCAAACCTAATTTCCCCGAGTGCTGTCTCTTCCCAGCAGCACATTATGAAGACAGCTGTCTCTTGTCTGGTAACTCACACTGTAAAGACAGAGCCAGACTTAAGCATAAGCATGACAGACCAGAGCCATGTACCCCAGGTTTTCTAGTAAGCACCTCACATGTCTTCAAAGAAGAGTCCTTCTCAAAGTGAAGAAAGCCTTAGAACTGTGTCTTTGGTCTGGTCTGCAGAAAGCCTGAAAAAAAACCCCAGTCAGAGAGGCGTAAGTTTTCTGTGCAACTCATTGTGTGTTTGATCTACCTGCTGGCAGGACCTTTTTCATTATGTGTACAGCAGATTGTAGCGATTCACCTCCTGGTGCTGCTTCATCATGGCCCCACCATGATGGCATTAGAAGAGCATCCACAACTTTCTGCCTCTTGAATAAAACCGATGGCGCAGTCCCCCACCAAACTAGCAAATCTCCCTCAAAGAAGGGTTTAGCAGCTTTGCTTGGAGGTAAGACTGCAGCACTGCTTGGCCTCTCACCTGGGTACCTTCCCAAAGAAGCATCCCCATGGTCTCTCCAGCTACTGAGATGCCTGGAATTTCAAAAGAGCACAAAATCAGATATAAAGATTTGTGCACATTGCATGCAGCAGTAAAATCTACCTCCAATAAAATGTTTGGGGTTTGGTTTATTTGTTTTTTTTTTTTTCCACATTTCTTCTCACAGAAATTAACTGCTCTTCTTGTCTGGTACACAAATATGTCAGAAATAACATGTGCAAAAAGTGACAAATGTTGGCAGTGATGCTGCGACACTCTCTATCATGCTCCAGCCTGCAAAATGGCACTGAAAGCTTTGACGTGGCTGATGTCTCTTGTGACCCTTGGGGATCTTTTGTGCACTCAGCAGTGGTTTGTCTCCTAGAAGGGCTCTGCAGTGATCTAATTACTCATACACATCCTAGGGCCTCCTGATTTCACAGACATGTCAAAACTTCCCATGCCATTTGGGATTTTTCCGGTGATAACACCTCTGCCAACTGCTGCTCAGATGGGGAATGCACTGGAACAGAGATGGAATCCAGAGTGGTGCTGATCCAGCACGAACTCCGTCTCTGCCAATAGCATGACATTTGAGAAGGTGCCGAGAATCTCACAGGTTTTGTAATGTACGTGCTGGGCAGAGAGAAGGGAAGTGGCAAAGGGAGGGGGTTTCCTCCCAGACTTACTAAATTTTCACTTCCTTCATTATGATATTCTTTTGTGTTCCCTTGCTTCCTCTCTCCCTTTCATTGCAGGTCCAGTTCAGGAGTGGGATGCAGAGACTTGGAGTGTTCTGCTTCCCACCAGAGGTGATACTTCACCAGCTCCGATGTACCCAAGAGGTAACGTGAGGATACCAGCAAGAAAAAAGCCCGCTGCCGCTAAACCTGAATCTCTCACGGTGCTCTGGGGACCAGCTGGATTTTGAGGCCTATGCCATGCTTTGAAGGTCTCTGCAGTGCCACTTGCACCCAGCAAGCCAGAGCAAAGTTCTGTGGGTAGACTCAAAGACATAACTGTCCAAGCTAGCTCTGCCACCCCTGTCAGATAAATGACATTTTTGTGGGGGGACTGTGTGGCCAAAAGAACTGCCTACACACTTGCTTGAACCTGATGAAGAGCTTCAGCTGAAAACAACCCACCTTCAAGCATTCAAGCCATTTAATTGCAAACAGCTTTTCCTCTTGAAGCTTCCTTACAATTTTCAGAAATAAAATAGCCACACCTAAAACAAAGACTCATTCCCCAACCAGAAGTTTATCACAAAAACCACACAAAACATTAATTTAGGGCTCAGTGAATCATGTGCTTTGGGCCTGAACAATTTTGCTCTCTGGTTCCCATTTTGACAATAAAACAGAAATGTTAGGGTTAAGTTTGACCTAGATATCCTCATGTGTTTAGACAGCTGGGTTTTGGTTTTTTCAGCTCAGCCACAGAGTTGAAAACCAATCATGCACAGCTTAGCCCAGAGCGCTGCCCAGCTCTGAGGCTGGTTATGTAGCAAACTGTGCAAAACACAGGCACGAGCTAGGAGCACGCAGCAGTCGGTAATGTCAGGTTTCAGAAAGCTGGTACTGCCTCTGTTATGCTGAGCTTTTTCAGACTTCCCTACTGTTTGCTGGTTGCTTTGTGCAGCCTGCTGGCTCTGGAGTTGTATTAGCCCGATTCTCCCTCCAGGGTATTTTGGGTTCTGTCATCTTCTTTCTCTCCCATCCCTCCATCCTCTTCCTCTGAAGGATATTTTAACACAGGTACAGACTCCTTGGGCTTGTAAGATGGCTGTAGCACAGGGAAAGGAGTGCACTAGAACAAGAGCTTGTTGCCTCATGGCAATAGGTGGGTGCTCGGTACTCTCGAGGCAAGAGAGCCACAGGTGAGAGCACCCCACAGACCTCCAGTGGGTCAGCAATGCCACAGCCCCCAGGGTAAGGGAGCAGCTCCTGGGGAATGGCCTCTGTCCAGGCATTGGGGTTTCCTCTTTGTCACCCTGCTCCCCTCAGGCACCCAGGACTGAGTGTACACAGGCAAGATTTCCAAGGAGAACGTTAAGGTCACTGCCAGACAGAGGGAGGAAAGCATCATCTACAGGGAGAAGGACTCCCTCTTCAGTGGCACAGAAGTTGAGGACCACTCTCAGAAGAGGGCAGGGGCAGAAGTCTCAGGTGTTTTAGCTCTGCGCAGGACTCCTAACCTCCAGCCTCTTTCCTCTCCCCTTCTGTTACTGAGAAATACTGGGAAAAGATTTGGATGCAAACAAAAGGATTCAGGCAAAACAAGAGCCAGAGAAGAACATCTTTCTAGTTTAAAAACTCCTAAGGAATAAGTAGTAAGGGAGTTTAGTAAGGTGATATGATATGTATGGAGGCTGAGCAAAACGGTAATTTCCACTAGAACAAAACAGCAAATCCAGGCAGTAGGCTAGCCAGAAAGGTGGCAGGGCAGAAGGTGGGGACATTCCAGGATGTAGTCCCAGGCTGTGATAAAGGAGTAAGAACCAGAAGACCTACAGGGTAAGGTAAAATCCAAACCAGATACTTAGTTCTATAGTTTTTATTTTAAAAACAAGAAACAACCACAATAATAAGGATATAAAACCCATCCAAAATACTTACAATGCTGTTACAGAAAAAAGAAAATAACAAAGAAATACCACGTGAGAAAGACCTACACATTTCGGTCCAAGCCACCACACATCTCTGATGCAAAGTATGGAATGCTCTTATGCACAGCTGTAGGGGGAATTTCCTAACATATAGATGCCCATGTAGAAATATCACATCTGGAAGTGCTGGAGGGTCAAAGGAAGGGCACAGAAATCTGTATAACTGAGCCAAAATATCGAAATTGGAAAAGAAGTCTTATATAAGACTTCTGAGAATAAATAGCTGGCATGGAAGCCTGATAGAAAGCTAGGGAAAACTGGATGTAATAGGACTGCATTGTGCAAACCTGGAGTATTTCAAATGAAGTCACAGGAAGTATTTCATAGCAGCAAATTTTACTGATCTTTGCAACCGTCTCATTAGGGAAGGTAGAAATGTCATCACTTTAGTTACTGAAAATGCCAGATACACACCCCCAGAATATACATCAATGGGAACTTCTCTGACCTGCTCTGAAGCAGTGTGTTGTCAAGAAAGCTTGGGCTATTCATGCTACGACAATTTTGCTGTCATTCCTGCCTTTGAGCCTTTCTTCCTTTCACCCACCTTGGAATCTGTGGGCCTGCCTCTCTTCTAGGATATCCAGTGATGAACTCCAGCATGAGTTTGCAGGTAGACCCGAGTTTGTTTGTTCAGGTCTGAAGATCTTAAGAGCAGGAATTTAAATTGGACCTACCTCTGTGCTACCTTTAGACAGCTTATGCAGCTCGGGACAGACATGGGCCTGGAGTTTCTCTCAACGGAGCGCTGCAAGTCAGTGAAGCAAAGCTGCCACCCCTTGATTTCAAGTATACCATATGTGCTACTTTTTGCCTTCCTGAACTGAACTGTGCTAGCCTGGCAGCAAGGGTAGGTGTATACATGCTCTTGATTGCCTAGCAGTATGACAAGCAGGGAAACCAATATTTACTGATGCACAATTACTGTCTGCCATATCCCTTGTAACAGAGGCACTATTACAGAGCTGTACACATCTACACAGCATGCTGCACACTGCTGAGCATCACAACATCATGCAAGATCTTCCAGAGAGGATGCATGGGGCAAAAAACATTTGGACTGCCACCAACCAGTGCACTGAGCACTACAAACCTTCCATGCTGCTAAGCTAGCAAGTTCCAGTAGCTCTGGTCTCTAGTCCTGCACCTCCACCTTTATGAACTTACACATGCCATAACTGACCATGCCCGTGTCCAGAAGGGTCATGCTACATGCCTCTGTCTAATATTTATAACAATTGCTAAGAAAATACAGCTCTGGAAAATAATTTTTATCCTCACACACCTTTAAATAAGAACCTGCAAATTTCAGATTTTCAGACCTACTAGAGTACAGCAGAGAAGCCAAAAAAATAAAATTAAGAGAAGGCAGGAAAAGTTACCTTCTGGACTGCAATCACCACCCTCAACCATCCCATAGAATGCTTAACCATGACTAAAAGTATAAACTAACAACACCCATTTGTTGCAATGCCACACTTTCCAATCAACAATATTTAAAATTGCCACCCCAAAAATCCCAAACAACAGATTTTGGTGGACAAACAAGCATACCTCTTCTCACTAGTACACAATTGTTTGAATTTCTTTCCAGGGGGCACAAATTACTTAAGTGATGTGCACAATTGGCTCTGCTGTACATACCATCCAAAAGACCCAATCTCCTGTCCAGATCCACTTTTCTCCTTTACAGTCTTATTGCACCTCAAGTCTACAGCATCTTTTGTTAGAATAGCTATTTCTCTTAAACATCTTCAATTTCATTATCTGTACATTTTTGTACACCATTAAAAAAATAAATATTTACAAAGTGACATACAAATAAATAAACTTAAGTAAAAGTATGCTTTCAATCTGTCTATACAAAAAATAAAAGAGCAGGAAAAAATATGCATGTAACTTGGTCCCCTTTTTCCTGAGGCTGAAAAAAGTGCACACTGGATAGGAAAAAGCAAGGAGATGGCTTTTTGGTAGGCTTGTTAAATTCCAGTGTAACACTGCACACACACACACAGTAGACTCAAAGGGCCGGGGACTTGTTTAGTGGGTCACTTCAACTCACTACAAAAATAGTAGTTAGATTCAAATACGTGACAGTCACTGCGTGCATAAATGTTAACCCCAAATAGCAATTATAGGTGAGAAAAGCAAAAATATTGCCAGCTCTTCTCTCTTCTCCTGATGTTTGTGACAGGGAAGATGAGATTACTTTTGCAAGTGCCAGGTGCCTTCCAGTACTTGAAAATGGGATCACCCATATCAGATTTGCTTAATGCTGGTAAGCCTGGCAGAATGGGCGAATATGTGGGTGCAAAGAAGAAAATAGCAGCAATTGAGGGGGAGGGAAAAAATGTCCCAGTTCTCATTGTTTTCTTTGCTCATTCCTTTAATGACTCTTTAAACATGTAAGAGTCAAAGAAGGGGTGTGTTGTGAATCTTAGGCAGCTTCTTTGTCAGGTTGTATGCTGTTCAGCTCCACCATGGGGTTCTTCTCTACAGGTGATGTGGGGCTGGCTTCTCCTCGTCCTTCAAAGCCCCTGGAGATGTCTTCAAAAGTCCTGCCCTTGGTCTCCGGCACTTTGAAGAATGTAAAGATAAAGAAGATGACCAGGAAAACAAGGAAGATGAGGAAGACGTAGGAGCCACATAGTTTCTGCAGGGAAGAGAAAAACACAAGGTTTTAATTTGAAAAGCTCATAAACCTAAATGCAAGGTCATTTGCTGTTGACAGGTCAAAATTCTAACACCTTCTTCCAACAGTGCCCTTAATTTCATTTAAAAAAATGTTTTCTTGAGAAAAAGTGGGTTCCTGTGGGCTTCTGAAACACTTTAATGTTTCTGGGGGTGGAAAAAATTGAGGCTTTTAAAGGGAAAGCCTTGATGTGCTAATTAAGATGGCTTTTCCAACTATTTGTAAGCTACAAGCAGTTAAGACAGAATATAAAGGTGAGCTGCAACACTCTTAACCTTCAGTAACTATCAGAACACAGAATCAGGGACCTCTGGAAGACTGACCAGCCCTCTGCTCAAAGCAGGGACAACTTCAAGGAGAACTCAGGTTGTTAAGGGTCATACAGTCATGTTTTGAAGTCTCCAAGGGTGGAGATTCTGCAACCACTCTGGACACCTATTCCAGTGCTGCAGCACTCTCACAGTGCTTTGCAAACCGGGTCCTTACCTCTGCATAGGGGAAGAGCATTCCCACCAAGAAATTAGAGGTCCAGTTGGAACAACCAGCCACTGCCATGGCTGCAGGCCGTGGGCCCTGGCTGAAGAGTTCTGCCACGATGAACCAGGGGATAGGGCCAGGGCCAATCTCAAAGAGAGCCACAAAGCCAAAAGTGGCAATGATGCTGATGTATCTGATCCACACCACAGTGTCCTGCAAGAGAACAAAACATGATCAGCTGCAATTTGAGGCAAACACGGCACAGCACAATACCATCTCCCATGTCACAACTTTCTCAGCTGCACTGTGAACACCGTGGCACAGTTTCACAGTTAGGAAGTTGTGTTCTCTGCCACACACTCAGCTCTAGGCCCAGCTGTACCTGCCAGCAGGGCAGAACTGCAGGACAAGGCAGATGTATAGTCTTATATAGGTCCCTGCTGGGGTCAGCCTAGACAAGAACACTAATTACTCACCTTCAGAGCTAAAGCGATGGTCATCAGAACAGCACACACAGCCATGCCACCCAAACCAACTAAATGGAGGGTCCTGCGCCCTGCACGCTCCACCAGGAACAGCTGGAAACATGGCAGAAGAAGAAATCCATGACTTCAGCAGCAAGAGCAGAAGAGGCTCCCTTGCTCAGTGTGCCCTGCACCTTTCTTTTATCCGCCTGTAGCCCTCAGTGCCAGTGGTGATCTCAGTGCAGGTCACCACTTGCTCCATCCTTGGTACAACTTTTTCCTCTCTGGTTCTTGCTACTACCTTCTCTCATCATTCTTTTCCCCCATGCACTCCTTTTCACCCTCCCTTTCTTCTAAAAGGATAACAATAGGTTTTTCTCCCCTCCTCTCCTGACACAATGCGTTTAATGCATTCTTTTCTTTGCTCTTATAGGCCATTGCCTAGCCCAATGCTTTGCCATAGCCTGGCTGCTTGTCTTCAGTCACACCTCCCAGAAAAGCCCAGGCAGAGGTTACCTCTCACCGTAAGGTCCCATTCCACTTACCGACACAACAGTGAAGATGGTGTTTACCACGCCAGCTCCAATAGTGGCATACACAGGCTGTGTGATACCAGCTCTTTCAAAAATCCCTGTAGAGTAATAGAATACCTGTGAAGAGAAGCAAAAGTTGGACACCGTCAGGATTCCAGTGTTTGAGAACGTGTCCCTCATTCTCTGCCTAATGGCTTGCAGGCCCAACAGGGAGTTTCTAAGAAGCACTGAGCAGTATAAAACAGTATGCTTCCAGTCAAGGTTCATTCACTTTGTGCAAGGCCGCAATGTCTTGCCAGGGTGTGTGGGGGAAAAGTGAAAGGCAGTATAATCTCCACCTTTTATCTTAGCAATCTCTGCAGTATCACAAAACTGTGACCTCCAGTCAAGGCGCAAACAGGTTTTTGGAAGCACGGTTCTCAACACTAGTAGCAAGTGCAAGTGTAGCCAGAGATAAGGGAGGCCAGCAGATAGGACGGGAAGATAACTCACAGCATTGATGCCCGAGAGCTGTTGGGAGAGCTGCAGCATGATGGCAATGATAATGGCTTGACGGTAGTTTGGAGAACGGAAGAGCTCTGGCACAGTTGCCTTCTTTTCCTGGGACATTTTAGCACTCTCTTCTTTCATCTCCAGGATGTCTTGAGACACATCCTGCGTACCACGGAGCTTCTGGAGAACTGGAGGGAGGAATCAAAAAATGCCAGGTATAACACACGCAAGACCAGTAGGTTCCCCCATCCTGCTGTTTCAGGGAGGGCACACTGGGAAGACTGGACCACCTGCCAGTCCGTGTTTGGGCCTGCTGGGTGGGAAAGACCAAGCCTCTACATGCAGCCTTGCTCATCTTTTCAACCCAGAGTTTGGGGTGCTGTGATCAGCGTGGAAACCAGGCCCAGGTCCTGCTCATGTTGCTTGATCTCGAAACTTACATTTGATCCCTAATTCTGTTCACACATTTGCCAGAGCTAACTCCAGCCCTCTGCGGTAGGAAAGGGAAACACCCTCCAAGCTCCTCTTTAAATGTCAGCCTGTTTCCTGCCTTTCAGGAGGAGCCGACAGAGCTGCAGTG
This sequence comes from Buteo buteo, assembly GCF_964188355.1. NCBI lineage: Eukaryota > Metazoa > Chordata > Aves > Accipitriformes > Accipitridae > Buteo > Buteo buteo. The sequence goes on along the minus strand of NC_134189.1, from coordinate 21,287,384 downwards.
GCTGGCCCTGCTACATCCCACCAGGCCAGGTGCCACTCCTCACACCTTAATCCCACCTGGAGCCTCTGTTGGGATGCCAGGTTTCCCACACTTCCTGGCACCGGTGCACCCTGAAGGATGGGAGGGCAGGCTTGGTGCCCGCCGGGAGTCACACCCTGATCCACCACAGGCTCCAGAGTCAGTCCTGGCTTCCCACTCAAGTTCAGTGCAGGCGGGGAGCCAGAAGACAGCCCTGCCCCTTCAGAGATGAGTTCTCACCTGCTTGCGCTTTCTCTTCCTCCATCTTGTTGATCAATAGGAAACGGGGGCTCTCAGGGCAGAAAAGAAGAGCCACGCACTGCAGGATTGCTGGGAGCATCGTGAACCCCAAAAGCAGCGGCCAAAGTGCTTCAGTCCCCATGATTCCCTCCAGGCCAAAGATCTACACCAAGAATTGGAGAGAAATAGAGTGATTGAAATACTCCCCAATTCCTCACCTCCACCCCAGTGGGTATGACAGGGCCACATACTGTAGCATCTCACACCCCCCCAGCCCTCCGTTCCCCTGAGGGCAAGATCGGGTTGTGTCATGCTTACCTGGGCCACCAGGATGCCCACAACAATGCCCAGCTGGTTGAGGGTGCCAAAGGCTCCACGGAGGCTGGTGGGCGAGACTTCACTGATGTACATGGGCACAAAACCAGTGCAGAGACCACAGAAGAGGCCGATAACAAAGCGGCCAATAATCAGCATCTCCACTGCCTTTGCCATCTTGGAGAAGGCCATGAGAGTGCCACCAGCAAAGGCCAAGATGTTCACCAGTAGCATGGAGTTCCTCCTGCCAGGGTAAAGATGTCAAGACTGAGCTTAAACTGGCAAATACAGTAGGAAAATCACTGGGAGAGGGGTAAACCTACCCATGACGCCCCATCTCAGGGCAGGAGGAGAACAGAGTAATTCCCATTCAGCTCCTGCCTTGGCCTGCAACCCTTTCTTTTTGCAGCCCACATATTCTTGCTTCCTCCCCAGCCTCCTCCTCCTCCCTTCCTCTCAACACTCCCTTGTAGAAGGGAAAAATTTCCCAATGGCTTGAACCCTTCTTCCCAACTTACCTGCCAAACCTGTTGACGAACAGGCTGACTGAGAAGGAGCCAATCATACCTCCTACCGAGAAGATGGCCACAGAAAGGGACCACAGAGAGGTGAGGAGCTCTGGGGAGACAACCTCCCCACTCCGTTCTGATAGGGTTCTGTTGAAGAAGCTCCGGATGATCTGCAAGAGCAACCAGATGGGGACAGAGTTACAATCCAGTGGGAGGCATTTTGCACTGGGGAGAGGGGAGATTGCTTCTGAGGTCTTCCTTCTGTTTTCATGGATTCAAGAAGCAAGGATAGACCCCAAAAAATTCAGCAGGCAGCAACAAGTCATACAAGGGGAAGATGAGGGTGCAGAAAGAGGAACTTTCAATAGACAGGTAGCAGTATGGCGAGGCAGAGGTTACTTCACTGAACATGGGGGTGTGGGCCAGTGTTCATTAAGGAAATCAGGCTCATCTTCTGGATGATGTGAGTCACTCGTGGTGCTTGGGAGGGAGCGTGAGACAGTTGGGAGTGAGAGGGAGCAAGAAAACGTGACCAGAGAATGGAAGGGAACATTTCTGGCAATACCAGAACTCTGGTGGCAAGGACAGGCTTTCTGGCATGGAAATGGTTTAAGAGACACAAAGTTTCACTTCATTTACAGAATACTGAAAAACTGCAGCATTATGTAAAACGATACTTCAGTGCCCCATGGGGATGTGACAGGGCTGTGCTGCTAATCTCTGGGGCATCCCCTTCGATAATGAGGGAAAGAAATTCTGCAAGGGCTGAGGAGGACATGGCCTCAGTGTCTGCCCCCACTAGACGGCAGCAGGACATTAGCTAGGGAGGATCACCGCCCCCCCCCCCCCCTTCCCACCCCCGGTGATGTGACATCTATTCCCGGAGACGGCGTGGATGTGGTATTGGTGACTCAGTTCCTGAGAGAGAGGAACCATCTTATAGTTACAAGGAAACCACATTTCTCGTTTTCTTCATCTTTTCTTTCTTAGGCTACAGTCATGAGATGATTTGATCAGAGTGCCCCACTCACAACCCTTTTACAAGCACTGAATTCACACTTAACACAAGGAAGGAATAAACAAATAAAATAAAGAAGGCCGAGATGGTCCCCGAGATAAACTAAACTAGAGCAACTGTAATCCCTACGAACCCTCAACTGTTTTCTGCATGCTGCTCTCTACATTCCTTCTGCCATGGCTGGATTATTCTGACCCAAAACTGAAGTGGCTCGCATTCCTCCACGCACCAAACATAGACCTACCAGGAATCGGCAGATGGAGGCCTCCTGCCCCCTCGGCAGTCCTAATTAAGAGAATTAACCTCTGCTTGCTTTCTCTGCTCCACAAAATTTTGCCCCTCCTCTCAATTGTTGTAGTTGAGGGGGGGTTTTGAATGTCTTCTTGACTTCATCAACCAAAACCAAATTATTAGCTGCTTGGGAGACAGCTCTTCTCCTTTATACACCTTTGTTTTCCCATCAGCCCCTCAGTCATACCAGCTCTCCAACTCATTCTCCCTCTCACCTTCTCGGGAGCATTGATAACACCAGTGTTGTACCCAAACTGGAGAGATCCAATGGCAGCAATGGAAACAGCATAAATAAGGGGTGCTGTGATTTTCTGTGGAAAAAGAAATTATTTAGTTAACTTGGTTATTCATGCTTTCTACACAACCCAAGTTTCTCTTCAGCATAAACAGCAGCTACAGCTCATAGGTGCCATGCGCAAGTGTGCCAAGGGCAGGTAACGGGCTTTTATCCAGCAAGGGTGGGTACCAGTAACAGAGACCCCAGAAAGGGAGATGCAACTGTACAGCTGGAAAAAGTGACTGGAAGTATGAGGGCCAGTCAGGACCTCCCCTTTATTATCTCCTGACCTGCATGAACTATTCTCAGCTCATTAGTAATGAATACACCGGCTGCATTAGTGGCTGTTATTTTGGGTTGATCTGCTTTACAGAAAAGCTTTTGCTGATCTCTGGCATGTCATGAAACAAGGGTCTAACTCTTCCCTGTGCCAGCTGACAAGTTCCCATAAATCGAGTCTCAAATCTGCCCACGAGCTATACTGGCAGCCACTCCTAACAGTTAAAACATGCATTCTTCAGCATCAGGACTGTTTTTCCCAGGCTGGAGCTTCCCAACCCTGCCCCAGGGCACCTGGCACGACAGGAGGCAGCACCAGTGCTGCCAACCTTCCCGCTTATTTCTCTTGAAGCTGTGGTAATACTTGGTATTTTAAATGAAGCACAGTCCCTGGAATTTGAGTATATGTGAATCTGTTTATTAAAATAAAAACTGCTGAGCCCTCAGAGCTATAGAGGAAGCTTGAAGGTCCAACATCAGAAGACCCACAGACAGAGAAAATTAAGTGTCAGTGAAAAGCATCTGACATTTTCTAAGTTTTTAAAGCTTGTGGCATTTAAACCAGCTCTGTGTTAGGGAGGCGTGGGGGAGCAGGTGACTCAGGAGCTGGCACTTAGACAGCCAGTGCTTGACTTGGTACAATTTGGAAAGATCATGTTTCTGTCTCGGGAGGGACTGGAAGCTTTTCCAAAAATATTAACAGTCTTTTTTCCAAGACTATCCAATTATCGTCCTAAGGCTGGCAGAGGAGAGAAAAGTACTCTGTGGGGCCTACTGTCACAGCTCTTCCAGTCTCTCATTTTCCAGCTTAGCTCCAGCGGCAGTGGCTCCCAAGACTATCCAAAATTTTTGCCAATAACCTTCTGCCAGTGCTCATACCACCTTTTCCAATCTTTCAAGCCAAGCATGTAGGTGCCTCTGGCCTGCACAACCCTCATGCAGCTGCTAGTTAGGCCCCAGTAAACAGAAAGTAGGGAAATTACTCTCAGGCATGGTTTCCCCCACCTACATCATGTAAATGTCTCAGGCTCCCGAGGTTAGTGATGGGGACAAAGGGGACAAGATCCTTTTCTTGCCAGGGCAGATGATTCCCGGGGTAGCATTCACACCCTAGGCGATCTGGGCCTTCTCCTCCCTGCCACCCTGTGACCCCTCCCCTCACTTTTGTTGCAAGGAAATTTGGCACAGAACCACAAGGACACAGCTCTTTCAAATCACCTGGATGCCTGTAAAAGGACATTAAGACATCTAAGCACTTTTAGGACTTCAGGCCAGGTCATCCCTAGCCAGCAGGTATAGCTAAACCCGAGGACAAAACCCAGCTCTCCACATTTTCAACACAGTGACTCAACACAAGAGCATCTTTCCCCCCACCCAGGGCTCGGCTTTGTCACTGTTTGCAGTAGTCACAGCTGGCCTTTTTCTTCTGGGTGCAGCAGGGACCATAGGGTACCTGCTTTGTGGGTACCCCTTACCTCCACAGTACATAAGCTATAAGGAGGTTAGTTCTACCCTCTTTCATACTCCCTTCTCCGGGCTATAGCTCCGTTGCCTGCTATTCATCTCCTACCACCTCGACATCACATGGCCTGACCCATCCCTTCCAGTGAGCCAGACCACGACCTAATGTATGGATCATCTGTTACTGCGGGAAGGGCCTCACTTCCCAAAAGGCAAACAGGGAGCTCAGAAATAGTACACCTACACCCACCCTACCCAAAGGCTCAAGGCTGAGGTCTATACACCAGCAAGGAATTCAAGCCACCACTGGTCCCTCCGACCGCAGGCATCAGTAGCGTTCATTATCCAGGAGATGCTTCTCACCATCACCCCCCCCCTCACCGTCTGGGACCTCACAGCAGCACAACTTGTTGAACCCAGCCAAAGCGGCCTCCCAGCCCTCCTCTGAGCGACCTTGACCAGAAGCTCTCCTTCCCTCTGCCTCATCTCCTCACACTACCCGCACCTCCCAGCAATATGGCGGTGAGGGCCCCGGGGCCCCCCTGATTCTGCCGTTCCTCTGTAACTGTAATCCCCTGGCATCCAGCCCCGGGTTCAGCTGGATGTTTGCTGTCCGCCTTCCCTCACGCCCGCCTGCTTTTCCCCCTTGATGCATCCAAACACGGGCAGTCATTAGCTCACTCCGCTGGTGCTGCTGATGAACTACGGTACCGAGAACGGCTCCGTCCCCCGCTCTCCAACGGAGAAAAGGGGGAAAGGATATGCTGCTTTGCTTTCTTCTTCGAATTTAAAACATAAGCCGTACCACCGCCACAAAAAAAAAAAAAAAAACGCTTTTAAGAGTAACGTCCCTTTTAGCATCACGAAGCCTGGGACAAACGAGCGCTGCCCTGCCAGCAAAATAAACCGCGTGATCAATACAGCAAAATACAGATCGCATCATGCGGATCATCAGGCCACCCGCACGAAAACAAATCAATCTTCCGATCTGTAACAACCCGCCCCTCCCGAACAGAGGGTGTGTGGTCGTCGCCCACCCCCAATCCCCGTTACCCCCCCCCCCCACCAGCCGGGGCTTCTCCCGAGCCACCCGCCGAAGGACCGGCCGGCACCACCACCCGCATCCATCTCCACTACGACCAACAGACACGGAGGCGGCGATGAATCCCGACCACCCGTCAGTCGCGACAACCACCAACACCGTCCCCAATCCCCGGCCCCCCGCCGAAGCGCCCGGGGAGCCGAGCCGACCCCCTCGCACCGGGGAGGAGGAAGAAATCCGCCCTCCCTCCTTCCCTCCCTCCCTCTCTCCTTCCCTCCCCTACCTTCTTGGCATCCATCGTCGGCGACGAACGGCGAACGACTGGCGACCAACGGCTGCCGGCCAACGGCTGCCGCGCCCCCGCCTAACGGAACCCGCGAGGAAGAGGAGGAGGCGGCCGCGCGCGCACGCCTTCGCCCCGCGGAAGCCCGGGCTTTATGGCCTCCGTTAACGGGTGGGAGGGGCCGGGGAGGAGCTCCCGGGCCTCCCGTAATTGTCCCTAAAAACCCAAAAAAAAAAAAGCTACACCGAAGAGTCCTGTGAGCTCACACCCGCTTTCTGACTGAACACTGACATCATCAGGCTGCGTGCAGGGCCGCCGGGCCACCATGGTTGTGCGGCGGGGCGGGGGGGGGGGGGGACAGGGCGCTTGTGACAAGCCACAAGCCCGGAGGAGAAGCTTTTGCCAGAATTTGATGCCGCTCCAACCTTAACTAGTGACAGAAAAGGGGTGGCTGGCGTGAGGGGGGAGCCGTGTGAGGTACAGCTGTTGCCAATCTGTGGTGAAAAGAGCGAGGCCGCGGGGGGGGGGGGGGGGGCAAGACAGCCCCCCAAAGAGCCCAGGCCCAAGTGCCGCACTCCCTGGGTGCTCTCCCCACCTCCCAACGCTGCGGACGAGGCACAGTTCTTGGCTTTAGGGGAGGTTTTGTTGGGTTTTAAATGTGTTTTTCGCTACGGAGCTGGAACCTGTGAGGGCAAAGCCGAAGTGGCGGCCCTGCAGCTGCGTTTAGTCCCAAACGTGGGCCCTTTTGATCGCGCTGCGCTACTCTGCCTCGTAACTCATTTGCTGTCCGTCCTTCAGGTCAAACGGTTGCCAAACTCTGCCAGGAGAGTAACAAAAAGCTGAACCTCACGCAAAACCGCTGTCAAACAGTAAAAGTCTTCCCTGAACTAAGAATCTGCCAGGCATTTTGACTCCGGAAGATGGCAACAGCTCAGGGCTGGGGCTGGGGACAAGGGCAGGGAGAGAAAGCTGACTTACGCCGTCTTTTCGTCCTCAGGAAAATTATCTTGGGACCAGCCAGCATTTTTGTTGCAAGATTCAAGGGAACTGGCGCACTCGTCTTTTAATTTCACTTTTGCTGGTTATCTGGTGTGGTCACCTGACCTCATGTAACGGGAAATGCACGGGTCAAATGGGGTCACGCGTGGCTGTTTATGTGCTGGTGGTAAAATACTACTCCCAACAGAAAAAACGTTGTGCAGAAGGGCACATTTTCTTAGGGGACGTGACAAAAGCTCATCCGCACACCCCCAAAGCGCACAGACCCCCTGCCCCAGCTACTGCCAGGCCCACCGCAGGAGCCATCAGCACATCAAAGGCCCCATTTTCACACACCCAGAGGACAAGAGGGACACAATGCTAGGTGGCAACCCAAATTAAGGACTCAGAGGAAGGGACACCCTGCCTGGGCCCCACCTGCCCCCAGGGCTGGCCCTGGAGAGCCATCAGCCCCATTGTCCGGGTGTGAAACCCAGCGGGAAGAGACAATGGCTGGAGCATCTTTCTGACCGGGGGAGGAGGGGGGGTGCTGAGATCAGAGGCACCCGACACATTACAGGATGCAGGAGAAGAGCATTTTGGGATTGCACAGGACTTACTGTGGGATGTTTAGGGGAGGAATCAAAGTGGGGAAAGGGAGGGATGGGGGAAAAAAGAGACAGTTGCATGTAAGCTGTTGGCTGGCCAGGACACCCCTCCGCTTGATTAGCGCAGTTTGCCGTCTCTCGTTATTAAATTCTATTTTTAACTCTTTTCCTGGGTGAGGTAGTCTCTATTTGGGGGTGGGATGGGGTGCTGTGTATGGGGGTCTGAGTGCCAGGTCACAGGGGTCCATGCGCCCGTGGTGCTGTGCGTGCAGGTGAGGGTGTGAGCACTAGCAAAGATCCAGCCGGGCCAGCTGGCAAGCAGGTGAAGTGGCCTGGGAGCCAGGGGGTGCCTGTAAGGATGGAGCTGCCTATCGGAGAGACCAGGACAGTCCCAGCCAGCTTCCAGAGAGACTGTGGGGTTTGGGGGTCTATAGGGGTGAGACCCAGTGATGTCTGTGTCTCTAAGGGCGAGACCACGGCGGGCTGGCTACTGGAGGGACTGGGGAGTCCTGGCCAGCCGTGCACGCACACACACTTGTGTGTGTGTGTGAATGATGGGGTCTGTACTAGCAACAGGAGTGGGGCTGCAGCCTTGGGTCTCCTATGCCCTGGTGCCAGCAACTGGGGAGACTGGGATCTGGGGGCAGACAGAGTGTCTGAGCCCAGCTCCTGTAATGAACCACCCTATAGATGTGTATATATGTGTGTATATATATATATATGTATGTATATTTCCCACTACTGGACCTCCATCCTGCTCAGCCCGGGAGGAGAACAGGATGAGGCCATTGGTGCCGTTTGTGTAAATGCTCTGTGTGTCTGTGTAGATCTGTGTGCAGCCGTGTATATATGTGTACATATGTGGTGTATATGTGTGTTTTTATGCATGTGCCTACAGGGAATACATGCTCAGCCTTGCTACTGGTTGCACCTGGGAGCAAGGAGCTGTGGCAGCTTTGCCTCTATCAGGCTGCCGGATGCAGCCGTAATTCCCAAACACTCTTTGTTTGACTAATCTTGACTCATATTTATTTTTCTTCTTCCTAGCTTATTTTCCATTTGTTTGCAAGCACAGCAAACTCCACCTTGAATGTGATCAGATCACCCAGCTGTCTCAAACTCTGGCATTAGCTCTGGAAATAGTCATCTACCGGTTAGTGTGGGAAGTTGCCAAGTTTGGGGAGGCTCTAAGCACATCCAAATTTCAGAGGCAATCTTCGGACTGTGCAAAGTATTCTTCTGAAATGGCCTCTTTCCTAGTTTATGCTTGACCCACGTGACTGTTGCAAGTGCTGAGCAATCCAAACTTCAAGATTAGATTAAATACATACATAGCTACCAGTCCAACTTAGAAGCAATAAGAGTTTAGCTGAAAATTAAATCTCTAACACATGATGCAAAACACAGTGGGTGGCACTTCTTTATCTTTACAGACCTGGTCCTGGTAAGAAAGAGACACAAGCTCAATATGCATCACCGAAAACCAAATTTCCCTAAGGAAGGTGGGGAAAATACCCCAACCTCCCATTTCAGTGAGTTTTGCCCCAGTCTGAATTCATCTGCTGATGCTCAAATATTTAGATTTGAAGTTTGCATCACAGCCTGTTCCTCCTAAATATCAGTTTTGTTCCTGCCCTAGGACACACACCTACCCCCCACATCCCAGATAATTCTTCTGAAGATCAGCTGTTGGGGGAAGTACCTTAATACCTCCTTAGCAGAGCCATCTGCTACTGCACCAACTAAAACTATCCACCTAGTGCTTTTGTGAATATAATACTGGTGTATTATGCAAAATGCATTAACCGTACTAGGATGGAGGTCCACTGTAGGTTGCCAGCAGCCAGCCAGCCAGAGGATTTCGAAGGGAAGGGCCAGGTAGAACCGGCCCCAGGTAGAACCGGCCCCAGGTAGAACTTGATGCTGGCTGCCCCACATTAAACACCCGTATCCTAACCACAGAGCTATGGGGATCGGGAAAGGCTCATCTTTTGCTTAACAAGCTTTTTTCTTTTCAGCTTTCAGAACACTTGCATGTCTAAACTAGTGCATGCCAACTAATGTTTCATTTCCAGGGCACTTATATTTTCTGAGGATAACTGTTTTAATTAGAGAATGCTTATTTAGCATTAAGCAAGAGCCCCAGCAATGGGCAAGCCAGTTCTTATCTTATCTCAGATACTGGAGCTGGCAAGTGACCACACAGACACACCTAGCTGTGGCTTTTTGAGAACATCAGTGGAGCTTCAACAGGTACGGTTCTTTGTCAAACACACTTCATGTACACAAGGCCTTGGCTCAAGGGACAAATGAGGAGAAGGCACAAGAAATTGGGTGCTAAAAAAAAGAATAATAAAAAAAATTTGATCCTGTCCATGCCTCCACAACCTAATGGGAACAGAGACTGATCAACAGTGACTGACCAACCACTGGGTCACCACTCTGCTGTTCAAGCTCCTGGCAAGCTATATTTCACCTTACACTAGCTGCTTTGTCATATCTGCCCAACTTTCAGTCAGCAGTGCTGCTCCATATGATGAAGCTCTTTCCAGTTTCCCTCTTTCCCCTCCAAGTTTAGTGACTCCTTTCTCATGTTTCTTATTATTTTGCCTGGAGAACAAATTCTTCAGAGATAAGAGGAGAAGGGACAAGGAGGATTATTATGCGGTGTTTGCCTTGAGAGATGATTTTGTGCTTTTCTGTTTGTTGTAACAAAAGAGCATTCAGAACAAAGGAGCGAGAATGAGAGCCAGCATGGGCCAGATGCTTCCCCCACAAGCCATGAGTAACTTCTATTGTTGAGAGGAGCTGAGAAGGCTGGCAAAAAAGGAGGAAAGATAAAAGAGAGAAACAAAATGGTGGGTGGGGAGTAGGTTGGCCCGTAGACAACAGGGGGTTAAGAGAGTGAGAAGAGAACCAATAGAGAGACAGAAGGCAAAAACAAAAAGAAAGGAAAAGGCATAAGGAGGGGAAAAAAGCAAGCACTAAAACAGATTAGAAGGGCAAGGGAGAGGAATAAAAGAGAAAAGGAAGGGAAAGGCAGCAGCAAAGCACCAGAGGAAAAGGGGTAACAGGTGAATAGATGGAAAAGATGAAAACAGACAGAGAGGTACAGGAGGAAATTGCAGAATTACCCAACTAGGAGAGCACAGGCATAGCACTGGAGAGATCATGGCATTAAACCAAAGTCACCTTTAACCTCTGCTCTCTACCATGTGAAATGTAGGTTGGAGCTAATGTCTCTGAAAACTTTCCTAATTAACCTGGTCAATTAATCAAATCACTGAAGTCAAAAGTTTTTAATACTCTAACAATTGCTTGCAGAGGAGAAGTAACCTTTGTTAGAAAAATGAATAGTTCTGCAGAAACCAACACGCTGGAGAGCTAGATAAACACTAGCATCAGACTGAAAGTTCTGTTTCCTGTATCTATCTTGGTGCTACGCGAGAGACGTGACAACTCCGAGAAAGTCATCTAAGGTTTCCTAGTCCCACTCCCCATAACACTTCAGGCCTTGTCCTCTTGCTCTGATTGGAAAAAGACTCCTGCCCACCACCTAGGCCACAAGCCTACTTTTTTCTGCTAGATGTTGCCTGGGCAACCCAGCTTTCCAGCAAAAAGAAGAGCCATGTATCTGTGCATTTGCCTTTTTCTTGTGCTATCTGTTTATCTTGTTTTATTCTAACATTGGTCGATATCTAAGAATAGCAGTAATGAAGTATGTGCATGTGACTCATGCAGAATGCTGTAAATATATCATTTCCATAAGCAACAGCCCTTCTTATGATCTCTCTCTGTTTCTGCCTCCTTTTTTCTGGAACACGGAGGCAACAGGTGAACTATGTCCGAAACTGTCCCAAAGCCCATGTCCCAGTCCCAGACTGGGATGGGTGCTGCAGCAGCTGGGGATTGGAAGCAGGAGCAGAGCTGTGATGGGAGCTCAGGGGTGAGCTAGCAGGAGGCTGCAGGGCAGGAGTGAGAGGCTTTGGCCAAAATAGCGTTAGTGAGGTTTTTTTATATATCAGCCACTGCATCTCACCATGGTTTTCTCCACCCGAGCAAGAAAATTAATTTGAAGGGCAATGTGAGAAAACAACCTGGTTAATGAAGTTCAATTAAAAAAACATCAGCGTAAGTAGAGGGAAAAAACTGTACCAAGGAATAAAATTACAAAGAGAATTTCCTAGCAAAGTCCTAAATGGCAGCATAGCAACAGGAAAATACACCCAGTTCAGGAGAGTGGTTGGGCTGGGGGTCTGTCCAGGGGAGGAACAGAAGGTATGGGATAGAGTGAATTAGGGTTGCCATTCCGCTGAGACCTCAGATGAGACTTCCCTCCTTTCTCCGAGGGCTGGAAAGCACATGCATAAGGAGTGGTTTGTTTGTGATGAGTCTTCACAAAACCAATCTTTACTTCATATTTCTCAAGAAAATACTACATTCAGATGGAAAAAAAATGTTATTTCTTAAGGAGGGGCAACAATTTTTCTCTGGAAGAGATAAAAAGAATCCTTCTCTGGTATGTGCAGGGCACTGCGCCAGCCTGATGAAACGATGATGGGAAGTTTGACAAATTCTGCTAAACAACGTTCTCTAGCTGCTTAACCAGCTGCAGCGTTTCAGTCACACAGATACCGATCAGAAAGCACATGCTTCCTCACAGTAGTGTTTTATGCCCAGCCTGGTCAATCCAGCACCAGTGCAATAGGTGCTGGGGCATGCTGCGTGCTGGCACACGGAGCCAGTCTGGGCCTGTACACCATGGCATGGGGTGGAGGCATTTCAGCAGCGTTAGCTACCTTATCTCATGTCCCCATTTAGGCACACTTCTCGCACTCCAACGTTAGTAAGAGAAAAACTACGGGCACAGCCAGCACATGCATATATGGCATGCAGGGTCGAACCCACCCACCATACGTACACGCTTTCCAGCAAACACACACATTAGATGCACGTACGTTGACACAGCAGCTCAGACACAGAAACACACTGACACATAACTGGGCACAAGCGGAGCTGCGGATTCACAAATGCCTTCTGGAGGCATTTCTCATTAAGCCACGTTCTGCTCCCACGTACCTGGCCCGATTCACACTACATTTTCCAGCAATGGCATGAAGGGCTGTAGCCTGGGGCAGGGGGGGCTGCGGAGCAGCGACTGGGAAACTGGCTCACTGAGATCACATGTGATTACAGCAACAGGATTCACAGGAAAGAAACAAAGTCCCTGGCCGACCCTTCCCTGCTCCCCTCGCTGTTATAATCTAAAATTAGCTGCTGTTGAGCTGGAAACACTCAGGCAGCAGCATCTGAGCCTCCCCCTCTCCCTCTGTTTCACCTCGTGGGCTAACAATGGCTAAGCCAGTCTAGCACACAGGGATTTATCACTCCTCCCGGCAAGAGATGCTCTGAGCTGCCCTGTGGCAGTGCTCCCCCCCCCGCCCCAAGTCCAGCACCCCACACTTGCTGCTCAGTAGCCAGGAGCACAAGGAGCAGCCCGTGTAGGACGAGGAAGAGGGTGATGTGAAGAGTGCTCCAAAACACCGCGCACCACTGCTGTGCTGAGATCCAGGCGGAGCAGACGAGGAAAGATGAGGTTAAACCCATCCTTAGGAAGAGCTGCCTTATGCAGCCCATCCCGCTCTGTGTTGCCAGCAGGGTCAGCCACCAGAAAGGGGACAGGAGGGATCCCAACATGCAGCCTCATCATCCCATCCTGGCAGTTCTGCCCCATTCCCCCTTGGAAATGGGGTCCCAGAAAGCCAGGGTGGGCATCTTCCCTAAGCTGCCTCCTCATTTTATACAGACACTTTTCAGAAGAAGACCACACATTTCCCAATTCATGCTCTCCATCTCTCCTTCCTCAGCCTCCAATGATGCTGCCCTGCTCATGCAAACTCATCTGGCTCTCGCATTGCTCCCTCTGGGTGCTCCACACACCCTTTGTCCTCCTCCAGGATCATTCCTGCCCCCTTTCACAGCTCACTTCCACTCCTACACACACATGTATCTGCTTGCCTGTGGCCGTCCTCATCTTTTTGAAGACTAGAGTGGTTACATTCAGCTGGCCTAGCGGTGCGAGGATGCTGTGTATGCAAACGCTCAGGTGTGCTTCTATGGGCAGGCGGAGGGTTCTCTGGGGCCTGTATTACACTTGCATTTCTATATAAAACCTTCATATCCTGATACATAAACAGGTATGTAATATGTGCTATTGCATGCCTGTACAAGTACTAGCATGTCTGAGATTACCAGTGCATGAATTCATAATATTAAAACATGTACATGTGTTTTACTTTATGACCACATATATGCACATGCTTTTATTTCTGAGCATACACTTAAATACCTAAAGATACTTGCACACATGCAACTTCATACATTCAAAGGTATGTACATATGCATGTGTTCGCATAAATGTATACACAGTATATAGCTGTATTTTTGTTTGTGTTTGCATATTTATGCTTGCTGGCATTCACATATCTACTACTTTTGTCTATATATATGCATTTCTGTGTACCACTATTCACCTGTTCCCTATTTGAAAGCCTATATTTTTATTGTTTATTTCTGCTGGGCACAGTTTGTCCAAACCAAACATTAACTTTTGCATTCACACTAGCATTCACATTAACAAAACTAAAAGCAAAATAAAATCCTACACAGAAACTTTTGTAGGTAATGAAGGAGGGTTTTTCTTAGTATTTTATTGTGCAAAAAACATCACTCTTTGCAGTGATAAATAAGGTCTCAAAACCCGGAAAAGGAGAGAGCTTGAACAGCAGAGATAAGAGTTTTGAGAGCATTAAGAAACTTAACACTACTGACCAAATCCTCAAAAGAAATCTGTACTTTTCCAAGAAGATGTGAAGGGCAATACTTGTAATATTTTACATCACCATTTGCAACATTGCCACAACTGCTGTTCTGCACAGCTACCCCTTGCTTTACACTTAAGTGTAAGGAGAGGTCCTCAGGACTCCCCTGTGGCAACTCCGAGCAGAGGTTGCAGTGGGAATGGCACAGGAGCCATGGCTGCTCTGGCCAAGGCCTCTCCCGGAGAAAGCTTTGGAGACTGGAGATGTCACAGTCCTGGCTGCACGGCTCCCTCCTTCCAATCCACGTTACTCCAGCAATAGTCCTCCCCACAAAATGTTTTGTTTTCTCCAAAACAGCTGTCACTGCAGCCCTGTTTCCCAGTAAGGAACAGGCCAGCTGCTGAGAAGTCAGGACTCCCTCAAGAATAAGCTTAGAGGCGGAGGTGGTTTAAATATCTTCAGTACCAAGAGGCTTGCAGTCCGAGTTCCCCAGAAATAACACACATTGTGAGACAGCTGGGAGGAAACGGGCTCAGCACTGCTCTGTGGCTTTTGGTCTATGACAGCAACAGCTTCATAAAGCATCTACGCCACTTGTTCACTCTTGGAGTCATTCCTTCAAGGGGTTGGGGTGGATTGTACAGGTATGTATCCCACAGAAACCACCACCATGGTGGGCTCCGACCCTGCTGCGGTCTGCCTGAGCGGACAGGCAGTGGGCAGTGGGGATGAGCTGTCCATCCCCCAGCTCCAGGTAGGGCTGAGGTGGTGTTCACAGGGGAAGCCATCACACATCTTTCCAGGAGGGAAAGTGCTTGGCCTCAGGTCAGTGCTTCTGCACGAATTTGTTCCAGTTTAATTGACCAGGTGGGAACAGGGTGCACTTTGTTTGAAAGAGATTATACTCCTGAATTAGCTCTCCTGCCAAGTCTGTTATCGTTCTGCAAACAATGTGGGTATGGGGAAATGGACCTGGGAAAGCAGAGACTGGATGCATGAGGAAGAGCGTAGATTCCTCTGTTGATGACACAGATAAGTAGAGCTGGCTATTCCCCGGCTCAGAAACTAAAGAAATGAGATGGCAGGTCTAGGATAGCAAGGAGCCATAGTGCAGGGACTACATGGTGGCCAGTCCGTTAACCCTGGCTACGGACAGAGATACAAGAGTGCTAACAAGGGGACATACAGAAGGGAAAACACCCACAGGGAAAGACTGAGGGGTCCATCCAGTCTTTAAACCTGGTCTCTTCAACCAGTGGTCTTCTCCCCACTAGGCAGCATTTTTAAACATCAGTAGTTCCCCTTCTACAAAACTCTGCCCAAGGCAGGGCCAGACACCACGTTCGTACCCGCTGGCTGGGTGCCTGGGTGTCTACATGTCGCATAACACCCCTGTAGCCAGCTCTTGGCACCTCCTGTATTCGTGCCTCCTCCCTGTCAGGCCATCTCTCTTCTTTTTCCTTTCTTTCTTCAAGTCTCCTTCCATCCCTTTGTGGTTTCTCCCTCTGTCCTTTTCTCTATTGCTTCCGAGCAGCGTACATCTCTCTGTACGCTCGCCCCCTTGACACGTATTGCCTCTTCACCCTGCTACTCATCAATGGCTCCTCCTTTCCCCAGCTGTGCTGCCTCTCATCACTCCTTCCCTCATCATTTTTCACTGCCTGTGCCTCCCCATTCCTCTCCCAGCCTCTGCAGCTGTACTTCCCTCATTTCTGTCCCAAAGTCCCTTGGGAAAGGATGCTGTGGTCACCACAGGGTTAAAAGCATGAGTGGGGGTGGGAAGCTGCCCTTCTCTGTCCTTGATTAGTGCCATCAGCCTTTTGGGAGTCAGGATGTGGCTGGAGGGAGCTGGGCTGCATCCTCGTGCGGTCTCTCACGTCCTCAGCACGCAGCAGCAGTCTTGCTATCAGCTGTGCCAGTGCCAGGCCGGAGGGAAGGAGGGAGGCCAGGTAAAGCAGATTTTTTGGCAGATGCAGACAGTACCACATGTGGAAGCCTCAGAAACATGAGGACTGAGGGGGGGGATTGGTATAGTGAGCGACTGCTGCTTTTTTAGAGAGCTGGAGCATATTCAGTGTCAACATCCTTGTGCTCAGCTGCTCTGCTCTGCCCCTCGGTCCTGCACACGCTGCTCATGTGTTCCTGGAGGCTGCAGTGAGGCTCCTTGTTTTTGCATTCCCACAGTATACCACGGGGTCCCTCTCAGTCATCCTCACTTCTGACTCACCTACTCACACATACATATGTGCATAGCTCAGCCCTGCAATCCCCAAGCAGTTGAATTGCTAAAGAAGTGAATACCTCACAGCAGTCAGTCTGACAGACATCCTCCCTGGAAAACTGAATCTCCTTGGCAATGGAAAGAGCGAAGGGATAGACCTAACAGAATGAGATTTTTCAGAAGTAAAAGCAAGACGCAGACATCTCCTGTCAAGACATCCACACACCCTCCACGCAGAAATACAGGAGGACAATTTAGGGGCTAGGAATAAAAGAAATGCCAACACCAAAGAGGAACTGGCTGAGTGAGGCTGAGCATGGGAATTTAGGTGTGATGTCAGGGACTGTGCCTGTGAGCCAAATCCCCAGCTGAAGGACTGCTGGGTTATTACTGCTTCTGGTACAGCCAGTTGGAATCTGACATAGAATAGAGCAGTATCTTGCCAGATCCTCAGTCTTAAGGGAATTGCAGAAAAATATGTCAAGTGCTGCAAAATATGTCGCTTCTTGCATCTCCACATACCCCCCTCCATCCATGAGGCATGTATGCATATACACCACTTCTGCAGCACTGTAGGATCTGGGCACATCACAGCCTTGGTTTTTCACAGCACCCCACTGAAAGGAGGCAAGAGCCTTTTTCAGATGCAGAACTGAGACAAAGAGAGACTAAAAGTAGATTCCAGACTGAGATGCCACAATGCTGAGCACTGCAGCATAAGCACTCAGTCCCTTAAATGGAAACCAAAAGCCCGGAAGGAGAGATGGATATTGCTACTATGGATCCAAAAAGCCAGCACCCTGGGGAACTGTAATACAAAATGGCACAGAGGAAAACAGTAAAGCCCAGCACTCCTCGGCCTGTGTTGCTGTGCTCAGCACTGCTGGGAGGTGTCTCCCTTCAGAGGGGACCTGCAACTTCTGCCTTTCTGAACCTGCACTCACCCCTCTCTTTACTCCTAAACAAGCAGCTACTAAAGAATCTGCTCTTTCTCTCCATTGACAGAGTAGCTCTATGATTAGTGCAATACCCCAGAACATGAGAGTAGCATTCAACTTCTCCGTTAAGGGACCCTTTTTCTACATTCCTAGACATCGTGTTCATGGATCCACAAGTTGTCCCCCACAAGTGGGGACAAACCTACTCACCGTGCTGCTCTGAATGCCCGATTAGATCTCATAGCTACCTGTGGTAGTCCTTAAAATATACATATGCTCTGCCTAATATGTTCAAACACGCTCATGGTGAAAAAATGACCAGAGCAAAGACTAGAAGCCAAGATCACCTGCTCTCTGTACCTATGCCGGGTAAGGTAGGAATCAGGCTGCCTCGTGCCTCATACGCAATGCACCCTTAATTATTCTTTGTATGGGGATGTGTCCCACTGCCTGACCCAGAAGTTGCAATCGCAAACTTCCTATGACCTCCACCATTCCGGTTGCCTCTGGTGGTGGGAAGGGCTTCCCAAGGAGGCTTTTTTTACAAAAACACACTAATCACCACTGCATTTCATGTCATGTCTGATCTAGCAGGGATGCAAACAGTATTTTCAGAAATAAAGCAATGACAAAAATTTGCCTCCAGTACATGACAGCCACCGAGGGTGTTTTTTTGGGAACGTGTTTTTTAGGTGTAGTTGCCTAAACACTGCCTATATCCCCCTTTGGATTCATAAGCCCCTGTATTGAAGTCTGTCTTAAATAAGAAGCACTGCACTACCTGTTTATAGAACAAGCAGCTGAACAAAGGGTGGGTGAACTACGAGGGACATTGATGTGGGCCTGGGAACCTCTCTCAAGGGAGGAGGTTGTGCGCATAGATGGTGGTGGGGTACAGACTGTTTAGACCTACTCCTTAACTCCAGCCAGTGTCCTGACACTACAGCCACTGTAACACTCTTTCTCCAACTTTAACTCTCATATGTTTTTCTAGATCTTCTCGTGGTAGCACAGACAGTGACTGAGAAAGGGAAATGGAAAAAGGGATGAAGAAGAACTGAAACAAAAAATAAGGGAAGGAAATATCTGTCTTACAGAAAATGAAGGAAGGACAGGAAAAAAAAGGTGAGAGGAAAACAAGATGCAGGTTAAGAAAATGGAAGAAAGGAATAGCTGTGCAAAAGAAATATATTTGTGAAAGAAGGGACAAGAATGCAATAAAACTGAAGAAAAGGAGACAGAGAAACAGAGACAGCTGATACAGAAACATATCTCTTTCTAGTAGGCGATATCCTTCTGCCTTTAAGAAGTAACTGGGTACAAGTTGCATGACTCTGTAAGGGAAAAATGTTCTTGCAGCATTTTTGTGTAAAGTGAAGCAATTAGTGCAGCACTGAGCAATGGGGACAGAACATGTGCAGGATTCCTCCGCTGCCCGCAGAAGGATTTTCTTTTTGGTTGGAAGCCCAGTACTTCAGTGACTCAATAATTTTCAGTTCTTCAAAGTTTCTCTTGGTGAAGAAATATCACCTGCACTTTGCCTGACATTAGGTGCAGGCTCCGTGCAGCTCTTTGTGTCACAAAGGCACAGGGCACAACCATTCAGCCTAACCTATGCCAAGAGTTCAGGTTTCCCTGGGAATTTGGGACCCTGAGCCAAACCACCTTCAACAGGTCGAAAGACTTATCAGATAACACATTCTTTAGCCTTTCAGAAGAATCACTGGATCAGAGACAGAGAGGACAATGTGCTAGTCACATGAGACCCTAAATCCTGAACTGACCTAAAAATGCAGTGGAGCTCAAAACTCCGTAAATAACATATTTATCCGCAACTGATTCCTAATCAAGTGTTGATGCAAGATTTATGGGAACACCTTAACCTGTGGGGTGAAATGTAGGAGTAAAATACAAGTCTGACCACTGTTTCCATTATCTGAGACAAACAGATGTTCATATGGCAGAACCTCCCAGAACTATATGGCAAGCCTCCCTGAATCCCATCCCCTTCTGTGCCAGGCTCAGTGTAAGACCTGGAATTACTTCCCCGTGGCAGCCACTCCCCAGATTGTTCCAGAGTTTACCCCACAGAGCTCAGAATATTGCAGAAACCAACAAATGAAAACTACTGATGACATGATCTTCAGAGCCTGGAGCCAGCTAGGGGTGGATTTTTAATAGGACTAATTAGTCCTCCTAAAGGGTCCAGCTTAAATCAGGATGACACTAGAGAAAACACTGTATGTATATAAACAGTAAGAGATAGCCATGTCCCCAAGATCTATCTCAAGACCTACATACATAAGGGAAAAAAATTAGTATTAACTCTGTTTTGCTGATATGGGAACCAGGTGTGTAGTGATTACATGGTTTGGCCCACAAGTAAATCTGTGATGGAGCCGTAAACCAAACCCCAATATCCAGAGACTCAGACCCGTGCTTCACCAGCTAGGTAATCCATGATCTTACTCTGGACTCAAAGTAGACACCATGACATAGGTGCCTGCTAGGTCTGCTAAACAGAGCCACTACAAATGCTGTATTTTCAGTCTGGTTTGTGTTCATCCCAGATTTCACGCTCCTTTACTTACTTGAAGCCTCTGGCACCAAAGAATAATTTGCTGGGAAGCAAGCAAGTGTAGTTATGGATCATAAACCCTCACTTGCCTGCTGGGAATGTGTACAGACGATGCTATCAGAGGAACCTACCCCAGTCAGATTCTGTCCACCTAGCCCAGACCAGAAACAAGAAAATTACCTTTAAAGTCACATTCCAATTTTTTGTGCTTAGATGACTGGGAAGCTGATGTTCCACTAGGACACTCTTCTTAAACTAGGAGGAAAACCAAAGCCACTCACTGGTTGGTGTTATGCACCAAAAGAAGCTGGGGATATTGCTGCACAGAACATGAAAGTATTGTTGTGACTGCCTATGTGAGCCCAAGCACGTTCTTACTTTTGACTGAGAGGAATAAGAGCTGCTCAGTACTGTGACATTGGTCCTAAACTGTTGCTGGCAGGAGACAATCCAGTCAAAGAGATGACCAAACTAACAGGGAAGAATACACACCAAAACCACAACTTACTCTTGCAGCCTTATGGCCTGTTGTCCCCACTGGGACCTTCAAAAGGCTAAATCAAACCTTGGTGGCTTGTAGTGCAGTAAAAGACCTGCCTTGACCCCAGTCACAAAGAATTGACATGCTCGAATACCATACATCTTTTTCTGTCTCTAATTTTGGCTCCCTGATCGCCTAATATCTGGACCTGATGTAAACTGCTGTGCTGAAGCAGGTTTATACGAGTTCAGCGCGCTGTGCGGAGATCAGCTGTCTCCTCCTGCCAGGCAGCAGGAGTGGACGTTGAACCTGCCCAGCCCCTTCCAGCAGTCAGGTTTCAAGATGCCCAGAAGACAGCAGGGAGGTCAGTTGGGGTCCTCTGTTTTCTAGTACAAAAAAGGCTACAGAGATCCAGAGAGAGATGTGGTCGACAAGCACACACGGCTCTCAGGCAATAAACCGTGCCCACATTCCCTGGCAGATACCAGCCTTTCCAGTTCCACTTTGCTTTCCCTCCCCTGTCACAGGCTCAGCTGGCGGGCAGTCATGTTTCAACTCCCACCAAACCAATGAAGGTGTCTGAGGTACCTCAGTGGGGTAACTCTACAGTCAGAATCCCTGATATGGGGACATTTTCTCTTCCAAATTCCCATTTGAGGCTGACTTGTAAGGCAGAGAAGCTATTCCCTATGCTCCACTGCAAGTTTCCGTAATGAAATAGCCTACCCTCCTTTTCTGTTGCCTCTGTACCCCCTTCTGCCATCCTTTAAGCAGGGAGGCACAGTCAGAAATGGAGCAAGTGCATACATACACAGGAGTTGGGGGACTGTTAAGCAGTGGGAGTAGGACACATGAGCAGATACGGATTTTATCCATGGTGGGGAGGATCTTACAATTGCCCTGACTTCATTCTTGTTCTTTCCCAGCTGGAAAGGTGCTGCAACATCTGGCAGCAATCAATGGCATTCAAATATTGTGTTCCCTCCACTCTGTGTGTCCCACCTTACCTGCAGCTTTGGAGCTCTACCAGTGCTGCCCCACTTGGGGACCCACCACTGGGAATCTGTCAGCCTCCAACAATGGGAAATTAAGATGGACCCACAGCGGTTTAAATTTAATTCCCTTTCAAAGAGAACAGGAGAACGTATGTCACCTATCGTACCCACCGTACAAACCGTGTGAACACAAGTTATTACAGCCTGAAAAACTGGATGGAGACTAAACACAGCAGTCCAACACAGACAAGTCTGCGTCTGCTCACCCCAGATACCACCTCTGTCATTTCTACCTTACCGCAGCTCTCCCCCACGCCTCTTTCCCTTGGGGACCCCTCTGCCTGCAGCATCCCTCTGTTACGCACCTCGGTGATCCTTGTGGAGGAGCTCTGTTACCATTTGAGATCTTTGCCCTCGCCGCCTGCCCTATGACATTTTCTTCAGCTGCCTTCCTAATTCCCTGACAGGCGATCACTCTCCCACTTCCTAAGCACTTTCCTCAGGGCAACACCTCCCTCTCCGGAGACCGCCATACCGGTGTCTCCCCAGGCTTCCAGCCTCAGCTGACCTGGCTTGATCTCCAGCCTCCAGGCAGCCTGCCTGCCTCACCTGCCTTCACCGAGGAACGCAGGACGGTGAGAGGCGGCACAGCGAAAGGACGAGCTACGGCTGGGTCACCACGCGAGCTGTGCCGCCTGTGGGCCTTTGCAACCCTCTGCTACTAGGAGAGCTTCTCCCGTTCTGAAGCACGGAGGGGCTGATCTCTTTTTCCTTGTCCCCTGAGGAAGCCACTGTTTGCTGCCCAGCCGCAGGCATTGAACCAAGCAGGACCGCTTGTCCTGGTGAATAAAAGGCCAAGGGAACCAGGATACAGCTGCGCTGGAGACAGTACACCAGACTCCAGCACTGCTGGGTCTCAGATCCGATCCAGGATCAGACCTTCAGGATCTCCTCTCCCTTAGCACCTTCCCCTCATTCCTTACCTCCTTTCCCCTCGTTCCTTATCTCCTTTCCCCTCATTCCTTACTTCTTTTCCCCTCGTTCCTTACCTCCTTTCCCCTCATTCCTTACTTCTTTTCCCCTCGTTCCTTCCCTCCTTTCCCCTCGTTCCTTACCTCCTTTCCCCTCGTTCCTTACTTCTTTTCCCCTCGTTCCTTCCCTCCTTTCCCCTCGTTCCTTACTTCTTTTCCCCTCGTTCCTTCCCTCCTTTCCCCTCGTTCCTTCCCTCCTTTCCCCTCACCCATGCTCCCCCTCTCCCCCTCTCATCTCCGAAAGGCTGGGGTAGAAGTGTTGCCGAGGGGATCTCACTGTCGCAGCGACAGACCTAGCACGCCAGCGCTGACCAGAGAGGAGTGATCCCGGACAAACGCGGGGTCTGCAAGCTCTGCAAGGTCCCTCGGCTTTGCCGTCCTTTCCCTGCTCCCACAGAGAGGGGCTGGAGGGACCGGACTGGCTCCTGATGGGCAAGCAGGCGGGCTGCTGGGCCTGCAGCCCTTCCCCGGTGCCTCCGGGCTTGCCAGAGGGCACGGTGCAATCTGTCTCACCTCACCAGCTCATCTGTTTCTAGGAAAACCTGGGAGCACCACAGGGCACTTTCCCCCCTTTAAAGCTTGCCGGTTGTCTCCCATTCCCAGCTGAAGCAAGCAGGTGTCCTCCCTTGCTCTACCTGGGACAAGGACTCTGCCTTTGGGTATACAACAATTACGACTACTTCAGAGTTACTCTGGCTCATCGATTTCGTAAAAGGCTGACAGTTTTCCTTCTTTCAGACAAGGAGCATCGGTATCTGTGACCACACTAAAACATTCTGAGTTCTCCCAACGCTTCCTTCGATCCCATCATGGGCCAAATAAGTACAGAAAATGTTGGCAATTCTGTTGTGCACTGGATCATTTTAGGCTTTTTATCTTTGTTTGTTAAAGTGTAGGCCACAAATGGGCAGCTTTTGAGGAGTGTAAACAAGTTCCTCTTGTAGTTTTTCCTGTGAGTCATTTTAGATCTGTTATAAAAACCTCTTATCAGCCTGTTTCACAATGAATGGTTATTTTGATAGTTGTATGGTCTGTTTCTGATGTGCATGTTGTTTCACTTTTTTTTCCAGACTAAAAATGGCTTTGGAAGCAGGATACTTCTTACTGATTGAGGTAATTTCTATTTTCTGTAAAAATGGATGTAGGAATAGCCATAGCAGAATAATTATCCCACCAAGATGAACACCAGTTTATTTCCCCTCATAAATAAGTGTTGCTAGATTCGGTGACAACATGAGCCATTGTAGCCAGTAAGGCCTTGAAACAAGGGGATCTTCTTGGGCATATTAATATCTCTCCAGACAAAGTCAGCCTTGATTTGTCATTAAATCCTTTACTCAGAACATCATGTTAAGGACTGTGCAAGTAATATTGCTGATAGTTTATAAAGGTCAGGGTTATTTAATGCCCTTGCCATATGACAAGGGTCAGTCATGCGAGACCTGGAAATAGACTTCAAGCCTTCTAATTTTGTAGTCTCATTATCCCCTGTTCCCCACCTCCACAGCAACTGTAATTCCTGGCCCTTCTTCTCTTCTCTTCCACCTTAGCACCTCTGCAGCCAAAGCTCCAAGACGGGTAACATGATGGGAATGTGCAACTAGATCCTCCATCCTCCCCTTCTCAGCAGACGCTCAGGCATCTGCCCTGTACTTGGTCTCTAGGACAAGTGCCCTTTCAGCCCCAGGCTTCTGTGCTGTGCTCTGTACCCGGCACTGCCCAGCTCCTGCATGCCCCCTCTTGCACATTACACATCCCCCTTGCTTTTGCAAGTTGTCTTCTGCATCATCTCTTCTCCATCGTCTTTCTCCTCTCCAGCCTCATTTTTTCCAACATCTACCTCCTCCTCTCTTTCTCAGGTGTCATCTAGACTGAGTTTAAGGTGTGATGTTAGCCACAAAGGATAATCTGGTCATTTAACCAGCCTATAAGTCATGTTAAATGGATCGAGTTTAGAATCTAGGAGGTGTACTTTAAATCCCAATTGAGGCAAGAAATCAGTGTTTCTTTGCATATCTC
The DNA here is from genome assembly GCF_964188355.1 of Buteo buteo. NCBI lineage: Eukaryota > Metazoa > Chordata > Aves > Accipitriformes > Accipitridae > Buteo > Buteo buteo. The sequence goes on along the minus strand of NC_134189.1, from coordinate 21,262,981 downwards.
TCAGTTTTCATCAGTTTCTGACATCCTTTCCAAGAGTGTCTCCTCATTTTTGTTCTGGCCATCGTCTTCTGGAACCTATCTCTTTTTCCTCCCTCTCTGCCCCAAAGAGGTTCCTTTACACAACTTCTTCATCACACTAAACAGGACGCAAGTCTTGTTTTTCCCCTTCAGACTCAGCTACCCACAAGGTGTTTTTCTACCCACTCTCAAGAGAATCACATGGTTTTTCTTATTTAGCTGCTTCCTTTGTATGTGTTTTTGTTAATATGTGCTTGCTTCTCATTCCAAGTTTATCGTTCCTGCCTCAAAGTCAAAGATGATTTTTTTTTTTTTTAGAAGAACAAAGCACTTCTTTTCCGTCTTAGATACGGATAAGGTGAGGCCAGGATCCAGGCTAATCATACAGGAAGGCAGAGAAGGAATAAAAGAGAGACTAGAAAATAAGGCTGGAGTGAAAGTATGAAGGCAAAAGGTTACAGATAGGGCTGAGTAACAGCTAACATCAAGAACAATGAGGAGGCCTGATTATACCTTCTCAGTGAAGCCTTTGGTACCCAGGAGAGGGCTGGGGGTAGCAAAAACCTGATTCTGTAACGGGAGCCAACCCACTCCAGCACTCCCCTCGGCTGGCCAGTGCCTGGGGACACGAGGCAGGGTGAGGTGTGGTGGGGACAGGGTGCTCTGGATTGCTCCCCTTTGCCCTGTGAGACAAGCGGTCCCCGATGGGCACCAAAATCGCCTCTGTTAGCTGAACCACAGCATTCTCGTTTGAGGCCGAGGATGGCTGAATTACTGGGGGAACTTCAGTGAAATTCTAGATATTTATTTTGTGTTACTCATTCAACTTAAAGGTCAATTAGTAGGTCTTGTATGTCTTTAAATGCACGCTACTATACTGCAAGACTCTTGTTTCCTTATGGCACCTAACCGTTTCCCCCAGTGGCCTGGGTTTTCTTTCCTCGCTGCTGTTGAAAGAAGGCAGAAGCTACAAGAAGATGATAAACAGGAAGCCCTAAAAAGCCAGATCATTTACAAAACAACACGTAGGCACATGTATCTATAACGTATTGTGGACAATGCTAAACAGCATAAAAAAGAGTTATTTGTTTTGCTGTATCCTTTTATACTGAAAGAAATATGCTGTATGATCTTGGTTTAACAGGCATAAAGAGCTTCTTGGCCTGCTCCCCAGATGTGCACAGATCTGTAAAATTTCCTAGAGCTTTTCTGTTGACAGTGCAATATAGAAGGTACTATTATTTGGCTACAGCCGAGCTCTTGCTGTTTTGTTGCAGAGGATCTGCAACGCACGTCATGTCTGTTGCGTGTGTATTGAAGAGAGTTTCCGGATTTCCTTCCTGTGACATAGGACTGCAGACTTACAGCCAAGTCCCATTTTTCCTAAGGTTCCCAGCTCCAGACCTTTTTGCAACTTAAAATTTCCATTCTCTTGCTTTTAGCTACAGGTTTTAGACAGGTTTTCTGGGGTCCTTAAATCTTGGCAAGCATTCATTTCAACACATGCTCACTCCCCAAACCTCCCACCTGTGGCTGCATCCCACTCTCCTCTCTGGCACCCATCACGCAGCTTCCCGTCTGCCCTCCCAGTCTTTCCACCCTGCCGCCTCTCATCCCAGCGCTCCCACCCACTCCTTTTTCTTTCCCCGTTTCCCTCAGCAGCTTCCTCTCCTTCCCTCTCCTTCCTTTCTCCCTCCCTTTCTCTTCCTTTTCGCTTTCTCCGAATGACTTTAACGCTGCCAGGACTTGGCGAATGAGCTCCCCCATCCCTGAATTAGCTAAATTAGCTATATTAGCTACATTAGCTGCTTGTGCTACAGGGAAACCTTCTTTCACAAGCTCACCTCTGCCAACCCTACACAAGCGAGGGCCATTTTTAGGGGATTCCGTTTCCTGCGGTCATTCACCGTCAGACGCCGTTTCCTTCCGAACCAGCCAGGGCAGGCTCTGAGGTGTGCGGTGATGTACCCGAATACTCAGTTATGATGTAAAAAAATGTGCCCGTTGCCCCTGGAAACCATCTCAGGCAGGGCTTGCTAAGGGCTTGTGCTGGGGGGGGGGGGGGTAAGGGGGGGCAGGGCTGAGGTCTGGCAGCGTTTCCCTTCGGAGTTGCCGAAGAGGAGGGGGGGGACGGGCAGCACCGCCCTGCCGCTCAGCCTACGTTCCAGGTTATTCCTCCCATCGCATCCCTGGCCGCCGAGGGGATGGATGGCTGCTGGGTCGTGACGCTTGACCGACAGCCAGCGGCTCGCCAGAGGCGATGAAGGAGATGGGATGGAGGGAGGAGGAAACGGGTTCCCATGGCAACCGCGCTCAAGTCATCTGAGGTCAGAGTGATGGCCGAGAAAATGAATTTCGATGTGGAGATAAACCGCACAGCAGTGACTGCGGGAGCTCTGGGTGCCCCACCAGCCCTGCACCCCCCCCCCTTTGCTCCCCGCTACGATGCTCCTGGGGGCTTTCCCAAAGCCCTGCTCATCTCCCTCACCGCCTGTCCCGAATTCACCCCAGCTATTCCTGTTTCTGGGTCACGGAGCACACATCTGCACAGCCGGCCGAGGCTGAGCGCAGGGCGGGCTGGCACATCCACCCTCCTCCTCGCCACCAGCCCGGCCAGCCTGGGGGGGCCAGTCCCCTCCTTCACCGTCCTCAAGCACCCCACTTCAAAACAGCCAGCGTAGACGTGCCTGGTGACGATAAAAATCACGTCGGCTTGGGTTTGGTTTTTTTTTTTTTTGGTAGGCAGGCAGCCTTTGCAAAGCTCCTCCAAGCCCTTCAGCCAAGAAAGCAGCTGGAATTGAGCGGTCTCTGCAGAATCCTGCTGCGCTGAAACGGATTTCTGTTGCCATCTGGTGGCAACCGAAAAGCACCTGGAAATGCAGAATAAATACCGAGATCCACCCCCCACCCCCCTCTCCCCCCCATTTTCTGAGAGGAGCTTGTTCTCCTCCATTTATTCCACAGGCCTTTACTCTGGCCACGTCACAATTTCCTCACTTTAGAGGGGAGAGGGGGAGAATGTTAATGCTAATGGATTATTTATTTATTTATTATTTAACCTAATGTTATTAGATCCCAGGTTATTCCTATCATTGCAAGCCTTCTGCACAGTTCTCAATTCAACGCTGGCAATTTTCTTGAACTACTCCGCGTGTTTTCGTCAAGACTCTCTCCTAACCTCTGAAGCTTGCGGTTTAGCTCATCCTAAACTATTCACCCCAGAGCTGCTGAATGAGTCATCCGCAGTGGGTCAGTTAATGAACGTGAAATTACCAACCCATCTGCCTGTTGCAGAAATCTCCTTATAAGATTGCACCCCCTGCTTACCGAGGAACACACGAACCAGCAGCCAGGCTCAGACTCCCTCTCGATCTAGCCCAAGGCCCCATCGCTGGCGTAGGGGCAGAGGCCTCATGGAAGGCAGAGATCTCGCGTCAGATGGTTTGCCTTGACATGTTCCTTTTGTGGGCATTGTTCCAGCTTCTGCTGGAGCCTGGTTTAAACAGCAGCACAAAAGTTTCTGCAGGTCGCCACAAATTCACCCTCTTGTCATCTCATTATTCCTTGGTAGAGAATAATTCCCTTCCCGTTTAAGGAGGGCACTAAACCCAAAGACTGCATGGACAATTCAGAAGCAGGGCATCCTGATGGCACTGGATTGTAGTCCTCCTTTGGTTTTTGCTCCCATCTATGCTTAGCTCCTTGTTGGAGCCCTGCCTGTGTGCCAGCCTTGCTCTCGCCCCCGTTCCCTGCTCCAGCCCAGCCACACCTGCCTGCTGGAACCAGCCAACCTCGTTCGTGACCATCCTGCCTAAGCTCCGACAAGCTGACTTCACCAGTCAGGCACAGAGCCCCCGTGAATTTCCCACTCCGCTGTTCCCAGAGGCGGGGATGACCCATGGCATCTTGTCACTCCCAGTAACTCAGCCGATGAAATCCCAGGAGCAGCTCCATGCAGATGTCGGTGCTCCAGCACCAGCTTCTGCCCCGGGTGAAATTCTCTGTGGAAGTGCAGCAGCTCCTTCACCAGCCCCATCTCAGAGCTGAACCCTCCCTTGCCACACCAAACTCGCGAAGACCACCGACGTTGTTTTGGTACCGTTCACCTCTGTCAGAGGTTGGTTTTGACCCAGTCTCCTGCGCCTGCTGTTGATGGTGTCACGAGGGCCCGGACAAGCCCTCCGCTGCAGATGAGGCATTTCTTTTAACGGTTTATGTAGACCCCAGGAGAGGGCAGTCAGCAGAAGCTGCACTCACAACATTAAAGCAAAGGCAGAGGGGCTGCGTGGGAAGTTTGGCAGTACTGTGACCCTCAGCGCCGTCCCAGGAGGGAACCCTGCAAGCCAGCATCCCCACTTCCAAGGGGGGCCGACTGGAAAAGTCCTGGTGCCGCTGTAAACATCCTTCGCTTCAGGTGATTTATTTTTTATTCTCTACATCAGTACTGACATTCACTGGCAAGGCAGGAAGGCTGAGTGTTTGAGGAGCTCGTAACTGGCAGTGATTCCCTCAGCCAGCTCTCCTGAGCTTCACGTTTCAGCTTCGTGTTCAGCCCAGCGCATTCACAGCTGCTGCCTCCGGCCACAGAGCAGAGACAGGCACTGGAGAGTCGTTTGCCACCACGCTGCTGGACGGTGCGGGGGGGACGGACGGCGGTCCTTAGCCATTTTGAGTTAAACACCTGATTCCACAGACATCACAAACCTAGGCAGTCCAACACACCCCACTGACCTGTCAGCCCACTGCTCTGCTCCAAAATGAGGTAACCTCACCCCACCACAGTAATGAGTCACACGGGTCAGAAAGACGCAGGAGTCTCCAGAAATGTCACAGACACGGGATTTTAGTAAGAATATTAATGGGTTTTTTACAGCTTAGGCCAGGAGTGGATCTTCATTCACTCCAAACTATTTTGTGACAGAGATCATTTGGTTACACAACCACACTAGTAAATTAAGTGGTGGCTGGGAGTGTTCCCCAGCACTGAAATTTGTTTTGTTAGCAGCCAGCTAGCAATCTTCCAAACAATTCTCTTCATGGTTTAGGACTCAGCACATGGCAAGGATTGGTCCAGAAGGAAGTCTGCATGCAGCCAGCCTGTTATGGAGGGTAAGAGAGCTTAACAGTATGGCCACTCCATGCCCATTAGCCTCAGAGCCAGAGAAGAGCCTTGTTTAATTTACTGCCATTGAGTCAGCCTTTCTCTCTGAGTGGGCACTGAGCCAATTTACAGACACTTGGTTCACTTTTCATACTTCCCAATTACAGTACGCTCTCTGCATGGTACCAAAATAATTCGGGGCAAGGGACTAATGCAGTTTAGGTCCAAAGTCATCTTTCACTAACGTGTCTCTACATGTAATGCTTGATTCACTATGATGACAGAGCCAAGTTTATTGATTTTTTTTTTTTTTACTTTAAGCTGCATTGCCTTTAGAAAATTAGAGCTTGTTGGTTTTCAGGATCCAGGCTACTGGAAACACTGGTTAATAGGTTAAGTGCATTGCACTAC